>NC_060177.1:71213047-71350547 GCF_021184085.1 Oncorhynchus gorbuscha
GAGAACACATGTTGTAACAGTTTCACACCAACCTTGGTGGATGAGATTGGGGCAAGGTTAGCCCAAGGTACAATCTACTGTCTCTTTAAGAACCTCACTTTTCTCATCACTTGTGGTAAATGACAGATTGGTATTTCAATGCATTTTTAGTCTAAATTACTATACATTTTGCAATGTGTAGACCTCCACAATCAACCTGATACCCAAAATAAACTATTTTGGATAAGCAGTTGGCACGGTTGATCACCCCCCTCCATCCCAGGCACTCATCCTTCCTTTCCTGGCATTTCTTCATGTTCTTCTTCAGATAGTGTTTCAGTTTGTCCTTTTAATGGCACATGTTCAAAGTGGATGGCCCTTGATAATGTCTCTCACCTTACAGTCCATTATGTCTTTGTCCATTTTCCCACCAGTACACCAGCAGCATGAGAGAAGTTTGGACTGGATCTCTCTCCATGCTCACTCCACATGGACCCACGTTGCACTACTGTGAGAAAATGCATGAGAGAAAAGGCAGTTGATATCTTCTACCGGATGCTGTGTACAGGTTGCTGGCTCGGACTCAGGCCTCACGGTAAAAGTGGTGAATAACCATACTGAATGCTATTTTGGCAATTTTCAGCTGGTTAGAGCGTTTGTTATGTTTTTTTTAACCTTTATTTAGCCAGTCGAGAACAAGTTCTCATTTACAACTGCGACCTGGCCAAGATAAGGCAAAGCATTGTGACAAAAACAATACAGAGTTACACATAAACAAACGTACAGTCAATAACACAATAGAAAAGTCCATATACTGTGTGTGTTGAGGTTCACACTGTTTTCGGCCGAATCATCTTCCTTGCATTAAGATACCATCTGTGGTCCCCTTTGCCATGAGAGAGAGAGAGAGAGAGAGAGAGAGAGAGACAGAGAGAGAGAGAGAGAGAGAGACAGAGACAGAGACAGAGACAGAGACAGAGACAGAGACAGAGACAGACCCGAACAATAGTTTAGTTTAGAATAACAACCCCCCAGTTGAACCCAATCTGGTGAGATGTGTTATGGAATCAAGACAAAAACAAAGCAAAGCAAACACATACATAAACATACAGTGCATTGCAAAAGTATTCACCCCCCTTGGCGTTTTTCCTATTTTGCTTCATTACAACCTGTAATTAAAATGGATTTGATTTGGATTTCATGTAATGGACATACATAAAATAGTCCAAATTGATTAAGTGAAATTTTTTGGGGGGAAAAGTGGTGCATGCATATGTATTCACCCCTTTGCCATGGAGCTCCTAAATAAGATCTGGTGCAACCAATTACCTTCAGAAGTCACATAATAAGTTAAATAAAGTCCAATCTAAGTTTCACATGACCTGTCACATGATCTCAGTATATATACACCTGTTCTGAAAGGCCCCAGAGTCTGCAACACCATTAAGCAAGGGGCACCACCAAGCAAGCGGCACTATGATGACCCACAAAGTTGTGGAGAAGTACCAATTAGTGTTTTGTTATAAAAAATATCTGAAACTTTGAACATCCCACGGAGCACCATTAAATCCATTATAAAAAAAATTAAAGAACATGGCACCACAAAAACCATGCCAAGAGAGGGCCATCCACCAAAACTCACAGACCAGGCAAGGGGGACATTAATCAGAGGCAACAAAGAGACCAAAGATAACCCTGAAGGAGCTGCAAAGCTCCACAGCGGAGATTGGAGTATATGTGCATAGGACCAATTTATGCCACACACTCCATAGAGCTGGGCTTTAGAGAAGAGTGGCCAGAAAAAAGCTATTGCTTAAAGAAAAAAATAAGCAAACCCATTTGGTGCTCACCAAAAGGCACGTGGGAGACTCCCCAAACATATGGAAGAGGGTACTCTGGTCAGATGAGACTTTTTGGCCATCAAGGAAAATGCTATGTCTGGCACAAACCTAACACCTCTCATCACCCCGAGAACCTCATGTTTTTCATTGGCAGGGACTGGGAAACTGGTCAGAAGGAACGATGTATGGCGCTAAATACAAGGAAATTCTTGAGGGAAACCTGTTTCAGTCTTCCAGAGATTTAAGACTGGGACAGATGTTCACCTTCCAGCAGGACAATTACCCTAAGCATACTGCTAAAGCAACATTCGAGTGGTTTAAGGGGAAGCATTTAAAATGTCTTGGAATGGCCTAGTCAAAGCCCAGATTTCAATCCAATTGAGAATATGTGGTATGACTTAAAGATTGCTGTACACCAGCGGAACTCATCCAACTTGAAGGAGCTGGAGCAGTTTAGCCTTAAAGAATGGGCAAAATTCCCAGTGGCTAGATGTGCCAAGCTTATAGAGACATACCCCAAGAGACTTGCAGCTGTAATTGCTGCAAAAGGTGGCTCTACAAAGTATTGACTGTGGGGGGTAAATAGTTATGTACGCTCAAGTGTAAAACATTTTTGTCCTATTTCTTGTTTGTTTCACAATAAAACACATGTTGCATCTTCAAAGTGGTAGGCAATCAAATGATTGTGTTAATCAAATGATACAACCCCCCCTCCCAAAATGCATTTTAATTCCAGGTTGTAAGGCTACAAAATAGTAAAAATACCAAGGAGGGTATACTTTCACAAGCCACTGTATATCACTTGAGGTGGGGAAAACTTCAATTCATTTGGAGAAACTGTCATCCATTACCAACATCTCTTTTTTTCCTTTTACAGGCAGGCATGTGAAAAAAATCAAGTAGCATGTTTACCAAGGGGCCCGGTAATTCCCCCTTTGGACACATGACTCACATCGTGATTCATGTGTCTGAAAAAAACAACAACACTGCCTGGTAAATCAAAAATAAACAAATTAGAACAACAAATTGAATAATCTCTTGATAACTCCATAAGGAAATAATTGTATGCCTTAAGGTAATGGTAAAATAGACTAGAGACAGCTCTCTCTCTGTCCTTCTCGTGGTCCGTATCACACATAATACTGTTGATAAATGATAAACTTCTTCCTAATTATTTGTTTTTACATAGCCCATAAAAAACTTTCTAGTGAGGTTCATCAGGCCTCACCAGGAAGTCAGAACAGAGGTCAGAGGTCAGTCAGCCCTATTAAGTGAGTGTTTGTTTTCCTGTACCTCAGACATTATTTAAAGATATTTCAAACATTTCAAACATTTTGTGTATCAGGTTTACATGGGTTTTTTCAGTGCATTTCTTCTAAATCAAGAGAATTTACACGTGTGCAACCAAAACTTTTAACAATAGAAAACTTTAATTTGTGTACAGAATCCTTTCTAACACCTGAAAAACCCACTAAAACCAAATATAAAGACCCCACACTTCTGAATCAAACAGAGTATGAAACACTAACAAATATGCATTAACAGGTGGGTTGTGTGTGGGTGCTGGTGTGTGTGACAAAAATAAACGCAAACAAAATGGCCAGGCCTTGCTTAATTTGGGAGGTCCCTTAGCAGCTGGATCCGTGAACTTTTAACTGCTCTCCCAAGGCACCTGCCTCATTAAGCCTTTCAAAGGGAGAGATACAGAATCATTGGTAAAAATTAACAACAACAAAAACTTGGTAGTGGACATTCCATCAGTCCAGGAAGAAAGAAAAAACACACATACTTAGTTTTCACTATGCCACAATTTAATCAGTCCTACAAATTCTTAATCATTAATCGAGTTTACTGTATCTTGGGCAGGAAGTCTCAATAAACCCAAGCGTATACAGAATTATACTTCAGACACATTTATACTTCAAACACATCAGATAATATGTTGTCCCATAAAGCTGAATTGGGCACCTTATAAAGTAAACACTTCCCCTGTAATCTTAATATTTTTAACCTGTTGCATTAACATACAATTCTGTACAAACTGTACCTAATTCCCCAACTGTGTCTCTCACAGCCTGTTTGAGTTCAGTGTGTACTGGCGGCTATCTATTGTTCAACAGGAAGGTTATCTCTAACCCAAACAACAGATGACTTAAACACAAGAGCAGTGAACCAGGCCTTGAAGAGTGAGCCGCCTTTAATATCAGTCCTAATGACTAAAATATTGTATTATTGGATTTCTATCTGAATGGCGAATACCATTCACTTTGTTACTTTCACTAGTCTCTATATCTGTTTCCATCAACTTGGACTCCCTTCCCAATAGGAATACCTCAATCACTACTGCTTAAACACACAGATCACTCTCAAACAACATTCTGCTTTTCCCCCTATTGCAAGGGTTAAAACAAAACAAACATGAAAACTTTCTCCATATTGGAAGGCATTGTTTTCATTTTAGTATACCTTCAAAAAGTTACTCCATTTTTTACTTACCAATCTCTGTTGGATATTCACTTTCTGATTCAATATTTATTAAATGTTAATATTAAATGTCTATTATTTTAAGATTCATATGTAATGCTTTGGAGGGATCATTATGCATTAATGGGCTCCCGAGTTGCGCAGTGGTCTAAGGCACTGCATCTCAGTGCTAGGCATCACTACAGACACTGGGTCGAATCCAGGTTGTATCACAACCGGCCGTGATTGGGAGTCCCATAGGATGGTGCACAATTAGCCCAGCGTCGTCCGGGTTTGGCCGGTGTAGGCAGTCATTGTAAATAAGAATTTGTTCTCAACTGACTTGCCTAGTTAAATAAAGGTTAAATAAATGTTTTAAATAATAATAATTAACTGGGTTGGCACTGTCTTAGTCCCCAGTAGATGTCGCGCTCAGGCGCTCTGGCACCTGAGACAACAGGCAAACAGATGCAGTCTCCATTTTGCCTACTCATGAATTGGTTTAGAATGTCATCATTTGGGATGTCAACAAGAACTCCAGTACAATAAGTACAATAAATTGTAGCCTTCTAAGTTTAGTTAACAGAAAATCATGTTCAACATTCATCGGTTCTATTTTAGAGGGTATGTGCTTATTTCAAAGTGCATTATCAGGGTGGAGGAAAGCTTCTAAGCGTTCATTAGTTATATTGGTTAGGGGTAAGTCATGTCCCGTATAATGCTTATCATTATCATACAAATGATCCATAAAGGGGCCACTCTGAACAGAATACTTTTTACTCCACTTACATATGTCTACATGTGGGTGTGCTAGTTGTATGTTATTATTATTATTCTATTTTTACGTCATCAGATCATCATAATAACCCATTGTACAAATATTATGTTACTTTATCTCTAGTGACTTTCATATCTGTCACACCCTGATCTGTTTCACCAGTCATTGTGATTCTCTCCACCCCCTCCTGGTGTCGCTTATTTTCCCTGGTGTATTTATCCCTGTGTTTCTTGTCTCTATGTGCTAGTTCGTCTTGTATGTCTTTCAAGTCAACCAGCGTATTTTCCTGTACTCCTGCTTCTATTCTCTTTTTGCTAGTTCTTCCGTTTTTGACCGTTGCCTGTTTTCTGTACTCCGTACCCGCATGCCTGACATTCTGCTTGCCCTGACCACCAGCTTGCCTGCCACTCTGTACCTCCTGGACTCTGAACTGTTTTTTTAACCTGTCCACGACCATTCTCTTGCCTACCCCTTTTGGATTGATTAATAAATATCAAAGACTCAAACCATCTGCCTACCGTGTCTGCATCTGGGTCTCGCCTTGTGCCCTTATATCTCCATAAATCCAGTATCCTTGACACATCCTTAGCCTACATCCCAACCGTAACCCCTCCCTAACCATTTAAAATGTAAACTTCAATAGGGTAGGGATGTCCCAGATAGCACAGACCCTAATTTAATAGGATCTCTATGGGTTTGGACCACTTGGCATAATGGTTAAGGTGTTGTTTTGAGTTTGAGTTCCGGTCCGGGCTACCTCCTGAGTTTGAGTTCCGGTCCGGGCTACCCCCTGAGTTTGAGTTCCGGTCCGGGCTACCCCCTGAGTTTGAGTTCCTGTCCGGGCTACCCCCTGAGTTTGAGTTCCGGTCCAGGCTATCCCGTGAGTTTGAGTTCCGGTCCGGGCTATCCCGTGAGTTTGAGTTCCGGTCCGGGCTACCCCCTGAGTTTGAGTTCCGGTCCGGGCTATCCCGTGAGTTTGAGTTCCGGTCCGGGCTACCCCCTGAGTTTGCTACAACATACTTCCCTGGTTGGTTCATTGATTCTCCCCTTAAACTGCCTCTAAACTCATTTTTTTTGCTACAACTTCAAATCACTGATCTACAAATAGTATTCCTTGCCTAAATAACAGGCTTTGTGTAATTAAGATTCTGGCTTGGGCGATCCCAATACCAAACACGCACAACCTGACATGGATTAATTGATTGGAGACAGCATTTGTCAATGAAAAAACTTTTCTTAGGATTTTCTCCTTGCAGCAAAACTAGTGGACAATGCTGGAAATACCAGTCTAAGAAAAATACCACAAAAACCAACCAAAACAACTGGCCCTAATCATGATCATTATATTTTAATAAATAACTTCACAGCTTATCCTGTAATGACAGAAGTGTGGCCTGGGGTTTGGTTTGTATCTGACATTTAACACAGGCTCGCTCTGACTGTCTGAGGGTAGAATAACACACATGTATGCACACACTCACAGTTCTCTAAAAGGTTAGCCACTCTCAACCCTCTCAATTCATAGCCCAGCGTGTCTCTCCTCTGTGTGTGTCTCCCTGCCACTATCTCTGATCCGTCTCCATTTCTCAGTCTCAATATGAGCTGAGCTGAGCTGAAAGGTTAAATAGCCCATTCTGCCCTGATGGACTCCCACTGACACACGCACACACACACACTCCTACACACACGTGCCCCTATAAGTTCTTATGTGAAACGGTTGGACAGCATTCTTACACACACCCTACTGTGTGAAACACACTAAGGAGGCCTATTTCACGTCTGTATGGCAGTTTGCTCACACTCATGTCACGCATCCCCACACACATAGACTGTTGTTATTCCACTTTACCAGGCACCAATATGTGGTGTTATCTGTTGCTACTGCAGTGAAGCTGACTGGCTTTATTTCATAATTGAAAGCTTGATTACATTGCTGCTAGAGAGACAATTGATAAAGTACTTTAAAGTCAGAATTGAATTGTCCACTAGGAGATCCAGGAATCTGAGTACAATTGTTATGGCTTTGGCGCCACCGAATTAGTTCCACTAAAAGAGAGCGAGGGGTAAAGGGGTGGGCGGAAGAGGGAGCGAGAGTAGGGAGAGAGAAAGAGAGAGAAGGGAGAGAGGTAGAAGGGAGAGAGAGGGAGAGAGAGAAGGGAGAGAGGGAGAAGGGAGAGAGAGAAGGGAGAGAGAAGAGGGAGGAGAGAGAGAGAGAAGGGAGAGAGAAGAGAGGTAGAAGGGAGAGAGAGAAGGGAGAGAGAAGAGAGGTAGAAGGGAGAGAGGTAGAGAGAGAAGAGGGGGTAGAGAGGGACGAAGGGAGAGAGGTAGAGAGAGGTAGAAGGGAGAGAGGTAGAAGAGAGAGAGAGGTAGAAGGTAGAAGTAGAAGGTAGAGCGAAAGAGAGGTAGAAGGGAGAGAAAAACTGTTCCGCCTGCGGCTATTGAACCCTGACCTGTTTACCGGACGTGCTACCTGTCCCAGACCTGCTGTTTTCAACTCTCTAGAGACAGCAGGAGCGGTAGAGATACTCTCAATGATCGGCTATGAAAAGCCAACTGACATTTACTCCTGAGGTGCTGACTTGTTGCACCCTCAACAACTACTGTGATTATTATTATTTGATCATGCTGGTAATTTGTGAACATATTGGCCATGTTCTGTTATAATCTCCACCCGGCACAGCCAGAAGAGGACTGGCCACACCTCATAGCCTGGTTCCTCTCTAGTTTTCTTCCTTGGTTTTGGCCTTTCTAGTGAGTTTTTCCTAGCCACTGTGCTTCTACACCTGCATGTCTTGCTGTTTGGGGTTTTAGGCTGGGTTCCTGTACAGCACTTTGATATATCAGCTGATATAAGAAGGGCTATATAAATTCATTTCATGATTTGATGAGAGGTAGAAGGGAAAGAGAGGTAGAACATTAAATGAGAGGTAGAAGAGAGAGAGAGGTAGAACATTAAATGAGATGTAGAAGAGAGAGAGGTAGAACATTAAATGAGAGGTGGAAGAGAGAGAGAGGTAGAACATTAAATGAGAGGTAGAAGGGAAAGAGAGAGAGGTAGAACATTAAATGAGATGTAGGAGAGAGAGAGGTAGAACATTAAATGAGAGGTAGAAGAGAGAGAGGTAGAACATTAAATGAGAGGTAGGGGAGAGAGAGGTAGAACATTAAATGAGAGGTTGAAGAGAGAGAGAGGTAGAACATTAAATGAGAGGTAGAAGGGAAAGAGAGAGAGGTAGAACATTAAATGAGAGGTAGAAGGGCGAGAGCTGGAAGAGAGCGAGGTAAAACATGAAATGGAAATGCTGTTTAGAGTTGTGGAGTTTGAACAGCTCTAACTACATTTCACAGCTGTACAATGATCCAGTAGAATGGTTCAGGGATGGAGCGATGAGGAGGAGGAGAGGAGGAAATGTTTTGTGGTTCTAATTAGGAGCATCCTCTATCTCACTGTTTACTGCAGCAGCTGGTTAGAGAGGGAGATAGGGGAGGGGTTATTAGAGAAACTGAGTGTGTGAGAAAACAGAGGGAGGGAGGGTGAAGGTAGTGTTAGGACACATTGAAGATCTTAAACTAGTATGTGTGACAGATTTTTCTTGCATGTCTGCTAGTCTGGGGTGTGTAAAGTACAGAGGCAATCTCTAGGCTTGCCGTTTTGTTCTGTATCTTTTATCAAAGCCTTATCCCCCACTGTAATCACTCAATCCAGCTATGTGATACAGGATTCTTCAGGTCATCACATTTATCAGCTCGACATGATCGGAATTTTGACTGACCGCCGAGTTGATGAAATATGAATTTGATGTCTATAAACTGTAAACACTTTCTCTCTAACATCTCTCCTAATAGTTCTGTACTTAATGTACTCACTTCTGACCTCTCTGTCACACTCCTGACCTCTCTGTCACACTTCTGACCTCTCTGTCACACTCCTGACCTCTCTGTCACACTCCTGCCTTCTCTCTGCCACTGTCCATAATGAGTCATCATGCAGCTTTAAGGCTGTTTAGGGACAGTAGCGCTAGTGTCCAGTCAGCAGTATAGGGGGCTGATGTTCAGGGACGGTAGCGCTAGTGTCCAGTCAGCAGTATAGGGGGCTGATGTTCAGGGACGGTAGCGCTAGTGTCCAGTCAGCAGTATAGGGGGCTGATGTTCAGGGACGGTAGCGCTAGTGTCCAGTCAGCAGTATAGGGGGCTGATGTTCCGGGACGGTAGCGCTAGTGTCCAGTCAGCAGTATAGGGTGCTGATGTTCAGGGACGGTAGCACTAGTGTCCAGTCAGCAGTATAGGGGGCTGATGTTCAGGGACGGTAGCACTAGTGTCCAGTCAGCAGTATAGGGTGCTGATGTTCAGGGACGGTAGCACTAGTGTCCAGTCAGCAGTATAGGGGGCTGATGTTCAGGGACGGTAGCACTAGTGTCCAGTCAGCAGTATAGGGGGCTGATGTTCAGGGACGGTAGCACTAGTGTCCAGTCAGCAGTATAGGGTGCTGATGTTCAGGGACGGTAGCACTAGTGTCCAGTCAGCAGTATAGGGGGCTGATGTTCAGGGACGGTAGCACTAGTGTCCAGTCAGCAGTATAGGGGGCTGATGTTCAGGGACGGTAGTGCTAGTGTCCAGTCAGCAGTGTAGGGGGCTGATGTTCAGGGACGGTAGCGCTAGTGTCCAGTCAGCAGTGTAGGGCTGCACAAATAGCCACAGTCACACACTGCTGACTGCAGTCTCCTAGTCTAATTGATGTCACCAGCCCTGATCCTGGAGAGTTTCAGGGTTTTTAGTCTCTGCCTCCTAACTCAGTTACGAACTAAAACATCTCATTCAACTAATAGTTAGGACCTACATATTCTACACATAGGGTTGTGTAGAATATGTAGACTAATATCTTAGGTCCAGGAGTAAGCAGTGAACATTCATTGAGCTTTCCAAGATGTGGGCATGTGTTTGTGTGTGTCTGTCTTTCTGTATGTATATGTGTGTGTGTGTGTGTGTGTGTGTGTGTGTGTGTGTGTGTGTGTGTGTGTGTGTGTGTGTGTGTGTGTGTGTGTGTGTGTGTGTGTGTGTGTGTGTGTGTGTGTGTGGTGTGTGTGGTGTGTGGTGTGTGGTGTGTGGTGTGTGTGTGTGTGTGTGTGTGTGTGTGTGTGTGTGTGTGTGTGTGTGTGTGTGTGTGTGTGTGTGTGTGTGTGTGTGTGTGCGCGTGTGTGTGTTTTTGCAAACTTTTCCTGCAGGTGAAATATTGACAGCAGCTGCATTTGGAAAGCTCTTTGATGTTCTGGAGTTGAGATTGGTCCGAAGGGCCTTTCTGCTCTCACGCACAGGCACAGGCACAGGCACAGGCACAGGCACAGGCACAGGCACAGGCACAGGCACAGGCACAGGCACAGGCACAGGCACAGGCACAGGCACAGGCACAGGCACAGGCACAGGCACGGGCACGGGCACGGGCACGGGCACGGGCACGGGCACGGGCACGGGCACGGGCACGGGCACGGGCACGGGCACGGGCACGGGCACGGGCACGAGCACGGACACGGACACGGACACGGACACGGACACGGACACGGACACGGACACGGACACGGACACGGACACGGACACGGACACGGACACGGACACAGACACAGACACAGACACAGGCACAGACACAGGCACAGGCACACGCACTCTGCTTCCTAACCTCAGCAGGTACTGTACAGGGAGATTACTGTCACGGTATTACACACACACATGCAGACATAAACAAATGTGCAAGTTCTCTGTTCTAAAGTTCCATTTCATGTCCAGTCATCATTGCCAGTAGATCAATATATAATAATTGTAGTCTTGTGTGTGCTGTTAATTAATAGTGAATAAATGTATCTTGCTCATCATCTGTGGATCAATAGGAGATGAATCCATTTCAAGTATTGATTGACCACTGCATAGTAACAGTGAGCTCACAAACAAGCCAAGGCACCTGCTGGGGGAGGAAATAAATGCACTAACATCTAACAGATCTTATCCTTATTTGATGGTTGGTTGAGTAACACTAAAATGAGAATGGTTACGTCACCACATCCAATCGTATGCTTTTACACGGTGGAAAACGCAACAGCAAACACTTCAATATTCATAATGGTCAAGTGCTGCAAAGAAGGACTTAGAAAAGCTGCAGAACAGAGCAGCATGTCTTGCCCTTCAATGTACACAGGGGGCTGGTATCAACAGTATGCATGTCAGTCTCTCTTGGCTCAAAGTAGCGGAGAGATTGACTGCATCAATTCTCGTTTAAAAAATATATATCTTACTGTGTTGAACATTCCAAATTGTCTGTATAATCAACTTACACATAGCTCTGACAAACATACTTACCCCACCAGACATGCCACCAGAGGCCTCGTCACAGTCCGCAAATCCAGAACGGATTCAGGTGACACCAATGCCCAGTATTCTATAGAGCGATGATCAAATGGAACAAATTACTTAACCAAACAGCAAAATCAGCTTTAAAAAACAAATAAAAAAACACCTCACAGCACAACCCCTCTCCCCTATCTGACCTCGCTAACCTAGTTAAGGCATATGTACACGTGTATGTAGTAATGTATGTATGCGTGTAAGTCTGTCTATGTTAATGTTTTAAACGTATGGAAATTGTATGTTTTTTTTGTCTGTAATGTCTTTTTCGTTATGTGTCGGACCCCAGGAAGACTAGCTGTCGGCATTACTTGTTTGGTCGACTGTGGTATTACAAATACTGAGCATCTCTTTATCACACGTAGACCTCTCCCCATCTTTACAACAATTTAATCAGTATGCCTTGACCATGACAATTTACAGGTGACACCAAAATTGACACCAACATTTCAATTTACAGGTGACACCAAAAAGTTTAGTCTCTTCAACTTGCTCAATAGCCACATCATTCAATACCAGATTCAGCTGAGGTCTAGAACTTAGGGAATGATTTGAACAAAATACAATGCTTTTAGTTGTTGATATGTTCAGGACTAGTTTATTACGTTTTTTTTGTCTCTTTATCACACGTAGACCTCTTCTAGACCTCAGCTGAATCTGTTCTGCCTTACTATTATTTGACCATGCTGGTCATTTATGAACATTTGAACATCTTGGCCATGTTCTGTTATAATCTCCACCCGGCACAGCCAGAAGAGGACGGGCCACCCCACATATGCTCTCTCTAATTCTCTCTTTCTCTCTCTCGGAGGACCTGAGCCCTAGGACCGTGCCCCAGGACTACCTGACACGATGACTCCTTGCTGTCCCCGGTCCACCTGACTGTGCTGCTGCTCCAGTTTCAACTGTTCTGCCTTGTTATTATTCGACCATGCTGGTCATTTATGAACATTTGAACATCTTGGCCATGTTCTGTTATAATCTCCACCCGGCACAGCCAGAAGAGGACTGGCCACCCCACATAGCCTGGTTCCTCTCTAGGCCTTTCTAGGGAGTTTTTCCTAGCCACCGTGCTTCTACACCTGCATTGCTTGCTGTTTGGGGTTTTAGGCTGGGTTTCTGTACAGCACTTTGAGATATCAGCTGATGTACGAAGGGCTATATAAATACATTTGATTTGATTTGATTTGATTACTATCCACCAAAACTGACTGCAACTCTTTGCTTAGGGTTACAGTGATTTCACTAGCTGTGGTTGCTGATGTGTATAATGCTGAATAATCAGTGTATATAGACATACAGGCTTTGTTTAATGCTAGTGGTATATCATTAATAAAAATAGAGAATTAAATTACATTTATTATATAATTAAATTAGATGTACCTTTGACCTAGTGTCTGTTATGCAGTACAGAATATCACAAGACACACAATAAAATGAAGTGTGTGTTATATAATCAGATTGGCCGCATATGACCTGAGAGTACTGCTAGCACATGTAGGTAATGACACACACTACCAGATGGGATGTCAGATGCTTATGAAGCCTTAATGTCTGCTCTATGTGGCTTTCACATTATCCTTATGAAGTGCTTACAGATGTGTCATGAATGCTTGCAAAGTTAAAGGCCCAATGCAGTCTTTTTTTATATCACAATCACATAATTTTCTGGGTAACAAGTACCTTACTGTAGGTTTCTATTAAAATGGGCAAAAATGGCTTTTTAGCAAACAAACTACTTCTCAAACATCCATTTTGCTAGGACTGTCTGGGTGAGGAGGGGGAAACTGAAAATGAGCTGTTCTTGGCAGAGGTTTGGAATGCTTTGTTATTGGTCTATTAGCCAATTTACCGCATGGTGATGTCACCCATGCAAACCTGCTGATTAGAAGGTTAGTTTCATCAGATGTTAGTTTCATCAGATGTTGTACAAGCTGATATAAAACACAGGAACAACAGGGCCTATAAAGAATAGATGTGGACTTTTTAAAGAATAGTCATGAATGCTTTACAACGTTAAAGAAAATTGTTATCCTAAAACAATGTCGCTGCCTGCAACTGCCCTCCCGTCCATCATCACTACTCTGGACGGTTCTGACTTAGAATATGTGGACAACTACAAATACCTAGGTGTCTGGCTAGACTGTAAACTCTCCTTCCAGGCACTCATTACGCATCTCCAATCCAAAATTAAATCAGAATCGGCTTCCTAATACGCAACAAAGCATCCTTCACTCATGCTGCCAAACACCCTCGTAAAACTGACCATCCTACTGATCCTCGACATCGGCGATGTCATTTACAAAATAGCCTCCAACACTCTGCTCAACAAATTGGATGCAGTCTATCACAGTGCCATCCGTTTTGTCACCAAAGCCCCATATACTACCCACCACTGCGACCTGTACGCTCTCGTTGGCTGGCCCTCGCTTCATACTCATCTCCAAACCCACTGGCTCCAGGTCATCTACAAGTCTCTGCTAGGTAAAGTCCCGCCTTATCTCAGCTCACTGGTCACCATAGCAGCACCCACCCGTAGCACTCGCTCCAGCAGGTAAATCTCACTAGTCACCCCAAAGCCAATTCTTCTTTGGCCGCCTTTCCTTCCAGTTCTCTGCTGCCAATGACTGGAACGAACTGCAAAAATCACTGAAGCTGGAGTCTCATATCTCCCTCACTAGCTTTAAGCACCAGCTGTCAGAGCAGCTCACTGATCACTGCACCTGTACATAGCCCATCTGTAAACAGCCCATCCAACTACCTCATCCCCATACTGTATTTATTTATTTATCTTGCTCCTTTGCACCCAAGTATCTCTACTTGCACATTCCTCTTCTGCACATCTAGCATTCCAGTGTTCAATTTCTATATTGTAATTACTTCGCCACCATGGCCTATTTAAATAAAGGTGCAAAAAAAAAATATATATAGCCATTTGATTTGATTTATTATTGATTGATTGTATATTTACTTACCCATGCCTCATCCCTCTCTTCTTCTCTCAGGAATGTTGTTTTTGTGAGTGTGTTTTAACTTGCTTTTAGCATCTCTTTGATGAACTGAGCAGATTGTGATCTGGTCTGTCCTGACTTCTTCGTTGGGCCTATACCTAATGACACTCACATGGCGCTCTCGCTCTGTTCCAAACAAACACTTGGTTCTCCTCTCTGCTTGTATTAGATTCATCAGCTAATGCTGCTTTTATAGCCTTTATCATAAGACCCACATAAATGACACTAAAGACCTCAGGCTGTACCCCCCCCATCCCCAGTCCCCAGTCCTTTCTGTCTCTCTTCATATCTCTCTGTCTCTCTCTCTCTCTCTCTCTCTCTCTCTCTCTCTCTCTCTCTCTCTCTCTCTCTCTCTCTCTCTCTCTCTCTCTCTCTCTCTCTCTCGCTCGCTCGCTCGCACGCACGCACGCACGCACGCACGCACGCACGCACGCACGCACGCACGCACGCACACACACACACACACACACACACACACACACACACACACACGGATAGTTATCAGAAATTGTGCCTGGCCTACTTGTAGCTGACTTGGTGTGATAATCCTCCTATTGTAGAGCCAGGAGAGCAGACGGTGAACTGTGAAACTCCCAGACACACATTTCACAAAACATCTGATCAGGACTCAACACATCACAGAGGAGCTGTTTATGCCACTGGCTGCAGCATTGTGACCCACTACAAACATTTGAACTGTTCTTGTGACCCACCAAAGAAACACAACGTTTCTACCAGGGGTTGGAACCAAAGTTATTTTTTTGTTCTGCTCCACTGTTCTCACCAGCAAAAGTTCTGAACCGGTTTGAAACAAAAAAGGAACGGTTTATATTGTTCCTTTCTGTTCCTTTTTAAACTTCTGAAATACACCACCGTTCAAAGGTTTGGGGTCACTTAGAAATGTCCTTGATTTTGAAAGAAAAGCACAATTTTTTTTGTACGTTAAAATAAGATCAAATTGATCATAAATACAGTGTAGACGTTAATGTTGTAAATGACTATTGTAGCTGGAAATGGCAGATTTTTAATGGAATATCTACATAGGCGTACAGAAGCCCATTATCAGCAACCATCACTCCTGTGTTCCAATGGCACGTTGTGTTAGCTAACCCGGTCCTGGATCGTTCTCTCATTCGGGACTTCCACAGGCGTCGTCCTGTCCGTTTGGCATCGCTGGCTTTCTAGCTGCTGCCAAACCTACTGCTGGCAAACGCCCTTCTCGTCATCATTACACACACCTGGTTCAAATCCCCACTCGATCACTGTATATATACACTCCCTCTGTCATTGTCTTTGTCGATCATTGTAATGTTGTTTGTTTTCCTGAGAGGAATCTCTCCAACTATTTTTTTGAGATCTTTATTATTCTGGGTTTTGGGTTTTGTCCTGCTTTTATAATTATAGTGCTTTAATAAACTCAGTAGTTCTAAACCTGCGACTGCTTACTGCCTCCTCCTATCTACGCTTGTGACAGTCAGCCAGGTCCTAACTATTTGAATAACGGGTAGTATTTCGGGGAGAGGAAATGGTGGCAGCCGATATTAAACACAGCCCTGTCTGTGGTTCAGGGGCCATCATGAGCATGTTCTTTAAACCACGTAGCCCCAAACACACACACATGCCCGCCGCACGCACACACACACACACACACACACACACACACACACACACACACACACACACACACACACACACACACACACACACACACACACACACACACACACACACACACACACACACACACACACACACACACACACACACACACACACACACACACACACACACACACACACACAGAGACCTAGGTTGCTGCATTAGTACTTAGTGACAAATGTTGTCTTATATGGAAAAACTGGCAGATATACATATTGAGTGTGATTGATTGAGCGCACAGGATGTTAGTGACAACCCCAGTTAACTGTAATAATGTCACTGCATGTGTTTCTCATAGGGATTTACAGCCACTACAATACTGTCTTTTGCTGTCATTGGGTTTTTAGGATTTTATTAATTTGTGACGGTTGGTACCAGTGTTGTTTATACCCCCTGTTTCATGTCTGTTGATAGGGCATGAATTGGGTGTGATTATTAGCTAAAATAAAATAATATAATATATGCCATTTAGCAGACGCTTTTATCCAAAGCGACTTACAGTCATGTGTGCATACATTCTACGTATGGGTGGTCCCGGGGATCGAACCCACTACCCTGGCGTTACAAGCGCCATGCTCTACCAACTGAGCTACAGAAGGACCATTAGCTCAGCTGTGATAATATTTTGTATGATGTTTGTATGTTTTTGTTTTTATTTAACCCTTATTTTACCAGGTAAGTTGACTGAGCACACATTCTCATTTACAGCAACGACCTGGGGAATAGTTACAGGGGAGGGGAGGGGGATGAATGAGCCATTGTAAACTGGGGAAGATTAGGGGACCATGATGGCACAGCATGAGGGCCAGATTGGGAATTTAGGCAGGACACTGTGGTTAACCCTCCTACTCTTATGATAAGTGCAATGGGATCTTTAGTGTCCACAGAGAGTCAGGACACCAGTTTAACTGTCACGCCTTGGTCATTGTATCTTGTGTTTTTGTTATATGTTTGGTAGGCCAGGGTGTGACATGGGTTTATATGTTGTGTTTCGTATTGGGGTTTGTATTTATTGGGATTGTGTATTATTAGGGGTGTGTCTAGTTAGGCTTGGCTGCCTGAGGCGATTCCTAATTGGAGTCAGCTGATTCTCGTTGTCTCTGATTGGGAACCGTATTTAGGTAGCCTGAGTGCGCGTTGTATTTCGTGGGTGATTGTACCTGTCTCTGTGTTAGTCACCAGATAGGCTGTAATTAGTTTCACTCGTTTGTTGTTTTTGTATTTTCAGTTATTTCATGTACCGCATTATCTTCATTAAAAGTCATGAGTAACCTACACGCTGCATTTCGGTCTGACTCTCTTCAAACAACAGACGAACTACGTTACATTAACATTCCATCTGAAGACAGCACCCTACTTAGGGCAATGTCCCCAATCACTGCCCTGGGGCATTGGGATATTTCTTTTGACCAGAGGAAAGGGTGCCTCCTACTGACCCTCCACCACTACTTCCAGCAGCATCTGGTATCCATCCAGGGACTGACCAGGACCCTGGATGAGGATGTCCTTTATCGATGTTGAATCCAGCAGTGCTGTGAAGCTCAGACAAGCAGGCTTAGTTCACTAACAAAGCTGAGCCACACTTCAAATCACATTTTACTGGTCGCATACACATTTTTAGCAGATGTTATTGCTGGTGTAGAGTGTTATGGAATTTTAACGTTTGTGCTTTCCTTAGAACTCATTTCTGTGATCTATTTATGTGCTGTTCTGTAAATCAATTTCTGTGTTCATGGAAGTGATTGACTGAACAAATCCTCACTCTCAGTAGCTGCAATTTGGCAGTATGCCCCGACCTTGTTTTGAGAACGAACAAAAGATATCTCCGTTTCAATGTCTCAGCTCAGAGAGAAGAAGCCTCGTGATGTATTGGTCTATCACATGTTATGAACCAGTATTGGTCGGTCACATGAATGAAACAAAATGGTAATGATTCATTAATTATGCAAAATCATGCATGCCTGTGGAGCTTTCCAGTGGTGATCTGCGAGGAAAACCGGTGCCACATTTTATGAAGCATGAGGGAAATTCCTGTCTGACCAAAAGAGGATGAGGAACAGGCCAGACCAGATCAGACCCTTACTGTGAGCTGCCCAGGAGGAGACACATCATCTACAAACAATTGAGGGATGGCAACAGATTTCAGCGAGTCAATTTAAATGAATCTGTATAAAAAATTAAAAAATATATAAAATATTAAACCAATAAAATTGAACATATAGATGTAGAAGGATGGTATCACTATCTTACAAAAAAACACAAGGTGTTTTTGAATACGGGGTGTTATTTACATGTATGGGATGCGGCAAGACTATACTGTAGAGCCTATAGAATTTATGACTATGATAGTGAGGGACCGTAGGTGCTATAACTATAGGGACTATAGATGCATTTGGGACTATTGATGCTCAGGGACTACAGATACTCAGGGACCAAGGATACTGTAGAGACTATGGTGACTGTAGAGACTATAGAGGAACTGCATAAGATACATATGACGTGGAAGAAGGCTAGAGCTAGTCTTAGAGAGAAGACTAGAGTGAGGGCAAGTAACGGTACCAAGCCCCACTGACAGCTGTCTATAGGCATTTATAAGAGAAATGTCTACCACTGGTAGAGAATAGCATAAGGTGCACTCCATACTATTTTATACGTATAGTGAAGATACATGTGGTGCATAGGAGGTAATGACAGAGAATCGTTGAAGATGCACGTGGGTAATGAAGAGATTACTGAGTGTGTTTGGGAATAGTACTACGTGAATGTGGATGTGAAAGTTGTGTGATTGTGAGAAATGGGAAACACTCAAAGTTCCAGAATGGGTTTAAAATGCAGCTCGAACATACTTCTACAGAGCTGCATATATTTGTCACTCGGTGACAATCCGCCTGCCTGATACTCCTCAACAATAAATGGCAGCATGTGTTGAGTAGAATGCCTTCAACCTCAGGACAGCCTCTGCACAGACCTGTGCATCATAGGGAACAGGGATGACAACTTGCTGGGACAGAGTGCAGATGAACACTTTACTTTCTCTCAGTCCTGTGCAAAATATACCAATTTGCAGCTGCATGTCGTAGCCACGTGGCCCATGTGGTTGCAGTTGGGGTGTGCCCTCCACCACCTTCACATCACAGGATTTCCCATTGAAGACATCATCCAGAGAATATCAGCCCTTCCCCATGACAGGACACTTGATGTCCAACAGCTCTTTGGAGTTCAGCACTCCATCAGGGCTTGCTGATAGCCATGGCTCTTCAACACTGACAACAGGGCCTCTGTGGTCCACAGAGTAGCCACAGTCTTCCAGCCACTGGGAGGCTATCAGCTCATTATCTTCAAATATATTAAAATGGTACAGCCACAAATAAATATTCATTTCAGTCCAATTTTACCTGGGATGCTACTGGCTGTGATATTATTGTCAGTTCAGTATTAACACAGTTATAGAGTAGATTTCCATAGGCAGATTCAGGTGTCTCAGGTTCCTATTCAATTCATCCTGTGCAGGAGTGGGAGGCAGGGGTGGACATGCAGGAGTAGGAGGCAGGGGTGGACCTGCAGGAGTAGGAGGCAGGGGTGGACATGCAGGAGTAGGAGGCAGGGGTGGACCTGCAGGAGTAGGAGGCAGGGGTGGACATGCAGGAGTAGGAGGCAGGGTGGACATGCAGGAGTAGGAGGCAGGGGTGGACATGCAGGAGTGGGAGGCAGGGATGGACATGCAGGAGTGGGAGGCAGGGGTGGACATGCAGGAGTAGGAGGCAGGGGTGGACATGCAGGAGTGGGAGGCAGGGGTGGACATGCAGGAGTGGGAGGCAGGGGTGGACATGCAGGAGTGGGAGGCAGGGGAGGCCATGCAAATGTGGGAGGGGCAGGGGTGGACATGCAGGACGCTTTTCTGCATATTGGTCACTGGTCTTATGGTGTGTGAAGTCAATGCTGCTTTAACTGCTTTGACTCAAGGTTCAATGCATTCCATTGTCACTGCTCATCTGTGCAGGCTATGCCAGATAGCCCACTGGACACTGCATTCTGCACCTGTGATAGAATGTTTGTTACAAATTACAATTTTGTGACTGAGGACTATGTGAGGACTATGTGATAAACTTAATTAAAACACATGCAAGTTTCATCATTAACTTACCTTGATATTGTTCCCAATGAGATTATACCGCTTATACTTACCATACTTTAAGCATTACCACCCAACCACAAGGATATTTTACAAACCTTATTCACCCAGAAAAAAATGAGAAAAAAACACTGAAGACACGAATAACACTAAAGAAATACATGTGATGCTGACATGTGTAACAGCGTTCGTCTGTTGAATGAAGAAAGTCAGACCGAAATGCAGCATGTAGGTTACTCATGACTTTAATGAACAGAATAGCGGTACATGAAAGTAACTGAAATACAAAAACAACAGAACGGAACGTGAAACTAATTACAGCCTATCTGGTGACTACAACACAGAGACAGGAACAAACACCCACAAAATACAAAGCGAACTCAGGCTACCTAAATACGGTTCCCAATCAGAGACAACGATAAGCACCTGACTCTGATTGAGAATCGCCTCAGGCAGCCAAGCCTAACTAGACACACCCCTAATCAGCCGCAATCCCAAATAATCAAACCCCAATACGAAACACAACATATAAACACATGTCACACCCTGGCCTACCCAAACATATAACAAAAACACAAAATACAATGACCAAGGCGTGACAGAACCCCTCCCCCTAAGGTGCGGACTCCCGGACGCACCTCAAGAGCATAGGGAGGGTCCGGGTGGGCGTCTGTCCATGGTGGCGGTTCTGGCTCGGGACGTGGACCCCACTCCATTAATGTCCTATTTCCTCCCCTTCGCGTCCTGGGATAATCCACTTTCTCCACCGACCATGGCCTAATAGACCTCACCCAGATCCCCACATAACTGAGGAGCAGCTCGTGACAGAGGGGCAGCTCGTGACAGAGGGGCAGCTCGGGACAGAGGGGCAGCTCGGGACAGAGGGGTATCTCAGGACAGAGGGGCATCTCAGGACAGAGGGGCATCTCAGGACAGAGGGGCATCTCAGGACAGAGGGGCAGCCCGGGACAGAGGGGCAGCCCGGGACTGAAGGGCAGCTCGGGACAGAAGCAGCCTGGTACTGAGGGGAAGCCCGGTACTGAGGGGAAGCCCGGTACTGAGTGGAAGCCCAGTACTGAGAGAAAGCCCAGTACTGAGAGGAAGCTCAGTACTGAGAGGAAGCTCAGGCAGGTAGTAGGCTCCGGTAAATCCTGGCTGGCTGGTGGAACTGGATGATTCAGGTTGTCTGGCCGATCTAGAAGATCTTGGCAGACTGGCACTTCTGGCGGATCTTGGCAGACTGGCACTTCTGGCGGATCCTGGCAGACTGGCGACGCTGGGCCGACTGGCGGCGCTGGGCAGACTGGCGGCACTGGGCAGACTGGTGGCACTGGGCACACTGGCGGCGCTGGGCAGACTGGCGGCGCTGGCGGCGCTGGGCAGACTGGGAGCACTGGCGGAGCTGGGCAGACTGGGAGCACTGGCGGCGCTGGGCAGACTGGGAGCACTGGCCGCGCTGGGCAGATTGGGAGCACTGGCGGCGCTGGGCAGACTGGGAGCACTGGCGGAGCTGGGCAGACTGGGAGCACTGGCCGCGCTGGGCAGACTGGGAGCACTGGCCGCGCTGGGCCGACTGGGGACCTGGCAGCGCAGGAGAGGAGAAAGGCTCTGGCTGCGCTAAACAGGCGGGAGACTCCGATAGCGCAGGAGAGGAGAAAAGCGCTGGCTGCGCTGAACAGGCGAGGCGCACTGGAGGCCTGGTGCGTGGTGCTGGAACTGGTGGTACTGGATCTAGGACACGCATAGGAAACCTGGTGCGAGGAGCTGCTACCGGAGGACTGGTGTTTGGAGGTGGCTCTGGATAGACCGGACCGTGCAGGCGCACTGGAGCTCTTGAGCACCGAGCCTGCCCAAGCTTACCTGGCTCGATGCCCACTCTAGCCCGGCCAATAGGAAGGGCTGGTATGTGCCGCACCTGGCTCTGCACCCGCACTGGAAACACCGTGCGCTCCATAGCATAACACGGTGCCTGCCCGGTCTCTCTAGCCCAACGGTGAGCACAGGGAGTATGCGCAGGTCTCCTACCTGGCATAACTATTCTCCCTTCTAGACCCCCCCCAATAATTTTTTTGGGTTGCTTTTCCGGCTTCCAACCGCGTCGCCATGCTGCCTCCTCATACCTGCGCCTCTCCGTTTTATTCGCGTCTATTTCATCCTTGGGACGGCGATATTCTCCCGGCTGCGCCCAGGGTCCTTTTCCGTCTAATTCCTCCTCCCATGTCCAAATCTCCAAGTGGTGCAGCCTCTCCCACTGCAACTGCTCTTCACGATTAACAGGGAGAGTAGGCTCAGGTCTGACTCCTGACTCAGCCACTCTCTCTCTGCGCTCTCCCCCGTTACTTTCGGTTTTCGCTCTGCGTCGCCGTGTTTTCCTTTTTGACTCCATTAGCCTGTAGCCCTCTTCGCACTGCTGAAGCGAATCCCAGGCGGGCGCCTGCACTCTCTCTGGGTCGGCCGCCCACCTGTCGATTTCTTCCCACGTCGTATAATCCATGCCTCTACCGTCCATAACGTCCTCCTTTAGATCCTGCCAGTTTACACACTGCTCGGTCTGTGAGTGGTGGGTGTTTCTGTAACCGAGTTCTTCTGTTGAATGAAGAAAGTCAGACCGAAATGCAGCGTGTAGGTTACTCATGACTTTAATGAACAGAATAGCGTTACATGAAAGTAACTGAAATACATAAACAACAGAACGGAACGTGAAACTAATTACAGCCTATCTGGTGACTACAACACAGAGACAGGAACAAACACCCACAAAATACAAAGCGAACTCAGGCTACCTAAATACGGTTCCCAATCAGAGACAACGATAAGCACCTGACTCAGATTGAGAATCGCCTCAGGCAGCCAAGCCTAACTAGACACACCCCTAATCAGCCGCAATCCCAAATAATCAAAACCCAATACGAAACACAACATATAAACCCATGTCACACCCTGGCCTACCCAAACATATAACAAAAACACAAAATACAATGACCAAGGCGTGACAACATGTTGAAATACATTTTATAACCTACTCACCTGGACTCCATAAACCTACCATTAGATTTGACAGGATACTTACAGATTCCCAACATTAATACAGCAGTTCTGTTGACCCACAAATACATGTTAACATAACCAATAAATCATGCCATCTCAATTCAGCTTTCATCAACAACAAAAAAGCCTGACTATTTTATCATTCTGTGTCTGGATAAGGCAGTATTGCGCACTTTCATCTATAAATCAACATGTTGTGCTGGTAGTATGGGTCAGATCTTTTCACCTGGTTGGGCTAGAAGCAAGCCATCTTTGCTTTAGTGATGGTGCAACCATGACGCTAACACATTTGCACTTAATTGTTTTCTGGATCACTCGGAAACAATCTCACAGCGAAGCCATATCATTACAACAATTATTATCTGGTAGATTATTTTTAGTAGTCGCACAGTGCTCCCAAAATAAAACTCCTGCTCGCACAGCAAAATATTTTGTCGCATATGCAACCAAACTGGTCTCACTTTAGAGCCCTGGGTGTGAGCGTTGAGCAAGTTAAGGAAGCTAAACTCATAGGTATAACATTGGATGGTCAATAATCATGTTAAAGTCATATTAACAAAGATGTTGTGAAGATGGGGAGGGGTATGTCTTATAGAAATATGTTCTGCGTTTTTTAACATAAAAATCAACTGTAGTAATTGTTCAGGCTCTGGTCTTGTCCCATCTTGATTACTGTCTGGTAATATGGTCAAGTGCAGCAAAGAAAGACCTAGCAAAGCTGCAGCTGGCTCAAATCAGAGCAGCACGCCTTGCCCTTTACTGCACACACCAACATTGTTTATGTTTTATTGTCACATACATTGTATAGGTACAGTGAAATGTGCTGTTTTACAGGATCAACCATTCCAGTACAGCGCCCCTGGAGCAAATTATGCTTAAGTGCCTTATTCAAGGGCACATCAACAGATTTTTTCCACCTTGTCAGCTCAGGTATTCGGTTACTGGCCCAACATTCTAACCGCTAGGCTGGTTGAGGTTTGACAGGAGACTGCCTGCTTCTCTTGTAGTTTTTATGAGAAATATTACTATGACAAAAATGTCAGATTGTCTGCATAATCAAATAACATTCAGCTCAGACACCCATACTGTACATACCCCATAAGACATACCACCAGGGGTCTCTTCAGACACCCATACTGTATATACCCCACAAGACATACCACCAGGGGTCTTTTCAGACACCCATACTGTACATACCCTACAAGACATGTCACCAAGGTTCCCTTCACAGTCCCCCATTCCAAAACAATTTCATGGCAATGCACTGTGTTATACAGAGCCATGGTTGCATGGAACTCCCATCTCCAATTACTCAAGCAAACAGCAAAATGGCAAACAGCAAAAATGTGAGGGGACACACACAAACACACACAGATACAATAACACATACATTTTTTTAGTTGTATTATTTTGTAGTTGTATTGTGTGTATATCGTTGTATTTTAACATGGATCCCAGGAAGAGTAGCTGCTGCTTCTGCAAAAGCTGATGGGGATCCAAATAAACAAATGTAATCATTGATTATTGATCCATTCCATAAAGTAGGCTACCACCTTTTAAATTTTTAATTGAATCTTTATTTAACTAGGCAAGTCAGTTAAGAACTAATTCTTATTTACAAAGACGGCCTTCCAAAAGGCAAAAGGCCTTCAGCAGGGATGGGGGCTGGGATAGAAAATGTTAATAAATTAAATAAAAATATAGGACAACCCACACAGCACAACAAGAGAGACAACATTACTGTACATAGAGACCTAAGACAACAACATAGCAATCGCAGCAACACATGACAACACAGCATGGTAGCAACACAACATGACAATATCATGGTAGCAACACAACATGGCAGCAGCACAGCATGGTAGCACCACAAAACAGGGTACAAACATTAGGTACAGACAACAGTACAAAGGGCAAGAAGGTAGAAACAATACATCATGCAAAGCAGCCACAACTGTCAGTAAGAGTGTCCATGATTGAGTCTTTGAATTAAGAGACTGAGATAAAACTATCCAGTTTGAGTGTTTGTTGCAGCTCATTCCAGTCGCTAGCTGCAGCGAGCTGAAAAGACGAGAGACCCAGGGATGTGTTGCTTTGGGGACCTTTAACAGAATGTGACTGGCAGACCAGGTGTATGTGGAGGATGAGGGCTGCAGTAGATATCTCACATAGGGGGGAGTGAGGCCTAAGAGGGTTTCATAAATAAGCCTCAACCAGTGGGTCTTGTGACGGGTATACAGAGATGACCAGTGCACAGAAAAGTATAGAGTGCAGTTGTGTGTCCTATAAAGAGCATTGGTGGCAAATCTGATGGGCGAATGGTAAAGAACATCTAGTCGCTCGAGAGCACCCTTACCTGGCGATCTATAAATTATGTCTCTGTAATCTAGCATGGGTAGGATGGTCATCTGAATCAGGGTTAGTTTGGTAGCTGGGATGACATTTACCAGACAACCCCAAAAATATATATATGTTGACATTGCTAGATGTTTGTATCCTGGAAAGATCCTTTGGGTATTGATGTAGCATGGCCTACACTTTTTATCATAAGACGAGTATAAGGGCTCAGGGCCAGACCCAGATGTAGACATGGGAGGCAAATATTTTGAGTGATTGATACTTATTAGTTCCAAAACGGGTAGGCAAGAGAATGGTCATGGACAGGCAAAAGGTCAAAACCAGAGTCCAGGAGGTGCAGAGTGGCAGGCAGGCTCGAGGTCAGGGCAGGCAGACTGGTCAGGCAGGCAGGTACAGAGTCCAGAAAACAGGCAAGGGTCAAAACTGGGAGGACTAACAAAAGAGAGAAGGAGCACGGGAAAAACTCGCTGGTTGACTTGAAACAGACAAGACGAACTGGCACAGAGAGACAGGAAACACAGGGATAAATAAACTGAGGAAAAGTATACCTCAAGATTGCATTAGCCCACTGTGCTAAAGTCTGGGCATCATCTCTGAGAACTAACATAAGTTTCCCCCACTCAATAAATATGCCAGCATGCCCTGACACAGCACACATACTAACGCAACTAGGCAGACATTCTACATAGGCAAGCAGGCCCACCTGGAAGGCAGGGACACACGTGCACACACAGTTCAATAAAACACCTAGTGGAATGTTTTAGTTGCTAGGCTTTGGTCTGTTTATGATACCCTAGCTATTAGGCCATATAGCCGCATGTACTGTATTATAATTTATACACCCAACTGTGCTGCGGCCTGCAGGCAGCTCTTAACCTTGTTAATCTGAACCTGTGTCTGCATGTTCTGCGTGCCTGTGTGTGTATGAACCTGTACCTTTGTACTTTAACAAGTACGATACATAATTTATATCCCCTCTATATGCTCTATTTTTCCCACCGCCTCTCCTACCTAACAAGACCCCGGGGAACCACAGCTCTCAAAGACACAGATGAGAGGAAGGAGGAACAGGAGGCAAAGGAGGAGGAAAAGGAGTAAGTATTTATCTGAAGTACTCTGGCAGCCTCTGTGTATGACACGACCAACAGATGTAAGATCAGCAAAATAATTCTGCAGTAACAGAATTTGACCATTAAGTCCATTCACACTGTTCCACCGATGTAGTTTTGATTGATCGGTGGTTAGGCTATTAGCTGGTCTAAACGAGGCTACATGAAAAGTGCAATGCTTATAATATAACCAAAAGTAGATAAATCCAAGAAAACAAGAAAATTCTCAGCAACAACAGAGTGATCAAATTAAGATCCCATAGGTGATCCTATCCCAATGTAATCAAGGTTTAAAATGTTTCTGTTTTTGTCAAATACTACAACACAACATGGCAGCAGCACAACATGATAACAGCACAAAACATGGTACAAACATTTTTGGGCACAGACAACAGTACAAAGGGAAAGAAGGTAGAGACAATACATCATGCAAAGGAGCCACAACTGTCAGTAAGAGTGTACATGATTAAGTCTTTGAATGACGAGATTGAGATAAAACTGTCCAGTTTGAGTGTTTGTTTGAAGTTTGTTCCGGTAACTAGCTGCAGCGAACTGAATAAACAAGTGACCTAAGGATGTGTATACTTTGGGGACCTTTAATAAAATGTGACTGGCAGAATGAGTGTTGTCTGAGAAGGATGGCGGCTGCAGTAGAAATCTCAGATGGGGGAGGTCTAAGAGTGGTATAGGGTCCTGTAGAGAACAATTTGTTAGTTGTCACATATACCGAATACAAGAGATGTAGACCTTACAGTGAAATGGAAAGTCCTTAACCAACAACAGGTTAGTAGAGGAAATTTGCACATGAAGGTAGGGGTAAAGTGATTATGCATAGAAAATAAACAGCGAGTAGCAGCAGTGTAAAAACGAAGGGGGATCAGTATAAATAGTACGGGTGACCATTTGATTGATAGTTCAGCATTCTTTTGGCTTCAGAGTGGATGCTGTTAATGAGCCTTTTGGACCTAGACTTGATCCTGGACAACACCCTGTCGTTCTCAACTAACATCAAGGCGGTGGCCCGTTCCTGTAGGTTCATCCTCTACAACATCCGCAGAGTACGACTCTGCCTCACACAGGAAGCGGCGCAGGTCCTAATCCAGGCACTTGTCATCTCCCGTCTGGATTACTGCAACTCGCTGTTGGCTGGGCTTCCTGCCTGTGCCATTAAACCCCTACAACTCATCCAGAACGCCGCAGCCCGTCTGGTGTTCAACCTTCCCAAGTTCTCTCACGTCACCCCGCTCCTCCGCTCTCTCCACTGGCTTCCAGTTGAAGCTCGCATCCGCTACAAGACCATGGTGCTTGCCTACGGAGCTGTGAGGGGAACGGCACCTCAGTACCTCCAGGCTCTGATCAGGCCCTACACCCAAACAAGGGCACTGCGTTCATCCACCTCTGGCCTGCTCGCCTCCCTACCACTGAGGAAGTACAGTTCCCGCTCAGCCCAGTCAAAACTGTTCGCTGCTCTGGCCCCCCAATGGTGGAACAAACTCCCTCACGACGCCAGGACAGCGGAGTCAATCACCACCTTCCGGAGACACCTGAAAACCCACCTCTTTAAGGAATACCTAGGATAGGTTAAAGTAATCCTTCTACACCCCCCCCCCTCTTAAAAGATTTAGATGCACTATTGTAAAGTGGCTGTTCCACTGGATGTCATAAGGTGAATGCACCAATTTGTAAGTCGCTCTGGATAAGAGCGTCTGCTAAATGACTTAAATGTAAATGTAAATGTAAATGGCATTCCAGTACTGCTTGCTGTGTGGTAGCAGAGAGAACAGTCTTTGACAATTTTTGGGGCCTTCCTCTGACACCGACTAGTATATAGGTCCTAGATGGCAGGAAGCTTGGCTCCAGTGATGTACTGGGCCATTCGAGTGGCACAGCGCCTAAAATACACTGCTCAAAAAAAATGAAGGGAACACTAAAATAACACATCCTAGATCTGAATGAATGAAATATTCTAATTAAATACTTTTTTTCTTTACATAGTTGAATGTGCTGACACCAAAATCACACAAAAATTATAAATGGAAATCAAATGTATCAACCCATGGAGGTCTGGATTTGGAGTCACACTCAAAATTAAAGTGGAAAACCACACTACAGGCTGATCCAACTTTGATGTAATGTCCGTAAAACAAGTCAAAATGAGGCTCAGTAGTGCGTGTGGCCTCCACTTGCCTGTATGACCTCCCTACAACGCCTGGTCATGCTTCTGATGAGGTGGCGGATGGTCTCCTGAGGGATCTCCTCCCAGACCTGGACTAAAGCATCCACCAACTCCTGGACAGTCTGTGGTGCAGTCTGTTGGTGGATGTAGCGAGACATGATGTCCCAGATGTGCTCAATTGGATTCAGGTCTGGGGAACAGACGGGACAGTCTATAGCATCAATGCCTTCCTCTTGCAGGAACTGCTGACACACTCCAGCCACATGAGGTCTAGCATTGTCTTGCATTAGGAGGAACCCAGGGCCAACCGCACCTCACAAGGGGTCTGAGGATCTCATCTCGGTACCTAATGGCAGTCAGGCTACCTCTGGCGAGCACATGGAGGATGTTGCAGGCAGCAGAACATTCTCCACGGCGTCTCCAGACTCTGTCACATCTGTCACATGTGCTCAGTGTGAACCTGCTTTCATCTGAGAAGTGCACAGGGCGCCAGTGGCGAATTTGCCAATCTTGGTGTTCTCTGGCAAATGCCAAACGTCCTGCACGGTGTTGGGCTGTAAGCACAACCCCCACCTGTGGACGTCGGGCCCTCATACCACCCTCATGGAGTCTGTTTCTGACCGTTTGAGCAGACACATGCACATTTGTGGCCTGCTGGAGGTCATTTTGCAGGGCTCTGGCAGTGCTCCTCCTGCTCCTCCTTGCACAAAGGCGGAGGTAGCGCTCCTGCTGCTGGGTTGTTGCCCTCCTACGGCCTCCTCCACGTCTCCTGATGTACTGGCCTGTCTCCTGGTAGCGCCTCCATGCTCTGGACACTACACTGACAGACACAGCAAACCTTCTTGCCACAGCTTGATGTCCCATCCTGGATGAGCTGCACTACCTGAGCCACTTGTGTGGGTTGTAGACTCCGTCTCATGCTACCACTAGAGTGAAAGCACCGCCAGCCTTCAAAAGTGACCAAAACATCAGCCAGGAAGCATAGGAACTAAGAAGTGGTCTGTGGTCACCACCTGCGGAACCACTCCTTTATTTGGGGTGTCTTGCTAATTGCCTATAATTTCCACCTGTTGTCTATTCCATTTGCACAACAGCATGTGAAATTTATTGTCAAATTATTGTCAATCAGTGTTATTGTCAATCAGTGTTCCTAAGTGGACAATTTGATTTCAGAGAAGTGTGATTGACTTGGAGTTACATTGTGTTGTTTAAGTGTTCCCTTTATTTTTTAAACTCCTGAGTTATATCTTTAACACTTTTTTGGTTACTACATGATTCCATATGTGTTATTTCATAGTGTTGAGGTCTTCACTATTATTCTACAATGTAGAAAATAGCAACAAAAAAAAGAACCTTGAATGAGTAGGTGTGTCAAACATTTTGACTACTACTGTAGGTGTTCCTTTTGTCCAGGTGGGAAAGGGCAGTGTAGAGTGTGATTGTGATTGCGTAAACTGTGGATCTGTTGAGACAGTATGCGAATTGAAGTGGGTTTAAGGTTTCTGGGATGATGGTGTTGATGTGAGTCATGTATATGACCAGCCTTTCAAAGCACTTCATGGCTACCGATGTGAGTGCTATGGGGCGGTAGTATTCTGGCATGTTACCTTCGCCTTCTTGGGTATAGGGACTGTGGTGGTCTGCTTGAAACATGTAAGTATTGCAGACTCAGTCAGGGAGAGGTTGAACATGTCAGTGAAGACACTTGCCAGTTGGTCCGTGCATGCTCTGAGTACAGATTGTTGACCTGTTTAAAGGTTTTTCTCACATCGGCTCCGGAGAGCATGATTACAGTCGTCCTGAACAACCGGTGCTCTCATGCGTGCTTCGGTGTTGCTTGCCTCGAAGCGAGGCAAGTAAAGCATTTAGCATGTCTGGTAGGCTCGCGTCACTGGGCAGCTGAGTTTCCCTTTGTAGTCCTTAATAGTTTGCAAGCCCTGCCACGTCGGACGAGCGTCAGAGCTGGTGTAGTAGGAGTCAATCTTATTTGTGTATTGATGCTTTGTCTGTTTTATGGTTTGTCTGAGGGCATAGCCATTGGATGAATCCCGGGAACATATTCCAGTCTATGCTAGCAAAACAGTCCTGTAGCTTAGCATCCGCATCATCTGACCACTTCCGTATTGATAGAGTCACTGGTACTTTCTACTGCTTCTTTTTTTACCCCTTTTTTTCCATCCCAATTTCGTGATATCCAATTGGTAGTTACAGTCTTGTCCCATCGCTGCAACTCCCGTACGGGCTCGGGAGAGGCGAAGGTCGAGAGCTTCCGCCAGCCGCACCAATGTGTCAGAGGAAACACCGTACAACTGGCGACCATGTCAGCGTGCATGCGCCTGGCCCGTCACAGGAGTCCACTAGTACTTCCTGATTTAGTTTATGCTTGTAAGCAGGAATCAGAAGGATAGCATTATGGTGAGATTTCCCAAATGGAGGGCGAGGGATATCTTCGTATGCATCTCTGTGTGTGGAGTAAAGGAGTTTTTTTCTCTGGCTGCACATGTGACATGCTGGTAGAATTTAGGTAAAACAGATTTAAGTTTTCATTAAAGTCCCCGGTCATTAGGAGCGCCGCTTATGGATGAGCGTTTTTCTTGTTTGCTTATGGCATTATACAGCTTGTTGACTGCGGTCTTAGTGCCAGCATTGGTTTGTGGTGGTAAATAGACAGCTAAGAATAATATAGATGAAAACTTTCTTGGTAGATAGTGTGGTTTACAGCTTATCATGAGGTACTCTACCTCATGCGAGCAATACCTCGAGACTTCTTTAATATTAGATATTGCGAAACAGCTGTTATTAACAAATAGAAACACACCCCAACCCCTCATCTTACCACAGTGAAAAGTAACCAGCATTAGTCTGAATATTTAAAAAAAAGTCTGAACACATTGGAATGAGTACTCATAGCTCCACAATGAGATAGCAGCCTGCTGACTGGCCTGCACTCTAACAGCCTGCCAGCTTAGTGGATTCTGCCACTAGCACAGTCAGTGTAGTCAGCTCAGCTATCCCCATTGAGTCCGTGTCTGTGCCTCAATCTAGGTTGAGCCTTACCAATCTCATCATTATTGAAAGAGATTGTGATATCTCACATCTCAAAATAGGGTTACTTAATGTTAGATCCCTCACTTCCAAGGCAGTTCTAGTCAATTAACTAATCACTGATCATAATCTTGATGTGATTGGCCTGACAAACATGGCTCAAGCCTGATGAATTTACTGTGTTAAATGAGGCTTCTCCTACTGGTTACACTAGTAACCATATCCCCCACGCATCCCACAAAGGCGGATGTGTTGCAAACATTTATGACATCAAATTTCAATTTACAAAAACAAATGACTGCGTTTGTCTTTTGAGCTTCTAGTCATGACATCTATGCAGCCTACTCAATCACTTTTTATAGCTACTGTTTACAGGCCTTCTGAGCCATATACAGCGTTCCTCACAGAGTTCTCTGAATTCCTATCGGACCTTGTTGGCATGGCAGATAATTTTCATATTTTTGGTGACTTTAAAATTCACATGGAAAAGTCCACAGACCCACTCCAAAAGGATTTCGGAGCTATCAACGGCTCAGTGGGTTTTGTCCAACATGTCTCCGGACCTACTCATTGCCACAATTATACCCTGGATGTAGTTTTGTCCCGTGGATAAATATTGTGGATCTTAATGTTTTTCCTCATAATCCTTGACTATCGGACCACCATTTTATTACGTTTCCAATCGCAACAAATAATCTGCTTAGACCCCAACCAAGGAACAAAAAACATTTGACACAAGAACTGTGCTCCTTGGTATACAGAAAATACCAGAGCCCTGAAGCAAGCTTTCAGAAAATTGGAACGGAAATGGTGCTCCACCAAACTGGAAGTCCTCCGACAGGTGCAATATCGAAGAGCCCTCATTGCTGCTCGATCCCCATTTTCAATTTGGTGATCACTTGAGCCTGTTGTGTCATCTGTTAAGATATCAGTATGGCTTGTTAAACACGGACAATTAATAACTAAACTGTATAATAAAACACCATACTGCATGAACACTCCTAATAATATTTAACAATCATAATAATTAAGTATATATAACATGGGAATTTTTTATTGAGTTGTAGAGGAAATAAATAGTGCTATTATAAGACTGTGCTTAGATACAAGAACAAGAGGGAGACACAACATGAGAGCAGGCAAACTGCTCAAGCATTTGGCTGACCTGTCACTTATGACTGCCTGACCAACGCCCGACGCTTCTTCACGATTGGAGCATCATAGCCAAGCAATTTTTCTGGGTAAGGATGCTCCACTGTAGGCTTCTGGTCAAAGCAGTGGTAGGACATTTTGGTCCCTTTGCACAATCCCAAGAGTGTGCAAAGCTGTCATCAAGGAAAGGGTGGCTACTTCGAATCTCAAATATAAAATATATGTTGATATGTTTAACACGTTTTTGGTTACTACATGATTCCATATGTGTTATTTCATAGTTGTGATGTCTTCACTATTATTCTACAATGTAGAAAATAGTAAAAATAAAGAAAAACCCTGGAATGATTAGCTGTGTCCAAACTCTTGTCTGTTACTGTATTTTATACAAAAATATGATGGTTCACTGTTCAATGTTGTCATTTCACTTCAGTTTTTTCCACTTTTCTAATGAAATAGTAATTTTTACATCTTCAACAAAAACGTCCTGACAAAACATTTTGTTTGATCTCTTATCAATTACTTTATTCCCAACCTTTGGCACTTTGGTTGCCTTGTTATTGCCACAATGTTATGGTCACAACAGCCAATGGGAACTGATATTGCTTTGGAGCAAAGTTCTTGCATTTGATGCATTTATGTCTATGTTTTTTGTTTGTTTATTCAGTCTGTCTGAAGGGAGGAAAAGTGTTGTTTATCTCTGGATTAAAGTGATAAAACAGTGGCGAGGGACGATAAAGCAAATAAAGACTCGATAAAGCAAAGATTCGTTTCAGGGGAAAAGATTGTGTTCTGCCAAAGACAGGAGATTCAATTCCCCACCTTTTATAAACCTGTATATCTCCACTGAAAGAGAGAATGTATTTGTAAGTAGTCAGAGAGAGAGAGAGAGAGAGAGAGAGAGTGAGAGGGAGAGAGAGAGAGAGAGAGAGAGAGAGGGGGGAGAGGGGGAGAGAGAGGGGGAGAGAGAGGGAGAGAGAGAGAGGGAGAGAGAGAGAGAGAGAGAGGGAGAGAGAGGGCGAGAGAGAGAGACAGAGGGGGAGAGAGAGAGGGGGGAGAGAGAGAGTGGGAGAGAGAGAGAGAGGGAGAGAGAGAGGGAGAGAGAGGGAGAGAGAGAGAGAGTGTGTGTGTATGTGTGTCAGAGAGCCACATAAGGCAGAGCCATATACCATTGTGTAGAATTAAATTATTAACCCTGAGTAAAATTGAATCAGATCAAATGTCAGCCTTTTTGCAATTGCCCCACACCCCAAAACATCAGCCATTTACCCTTACCTTCCACTGTCAATCCCCAGCATCCAAATTCTTCAACAACAAATTCTACCCCTGCATTTAGTTGTCTATCCTTGGCTGTGCCATGCTCTGATTCCAGGCCATAGACCTTTGGGGGAGAGATAGTGGACAGTGTACTAAACTCAGCAAAAAAAGAAAAGTCCCTTTTTCAGGACCCTGCCTTTCAAAGATAATTCGTAAAAATCCAAATAACTTCACAGATCTTCATTGTAATGGGTTAAAGTACTGTTTCCCATGCTCGTTCAATGATCCATAAACAATTAATGAACATCCACCTGTGGAAGACACTAACAGCTTACAGAGGGTAAGCAATTAAAGTCACAGTTATGAAAACTTAGGACACTAAAGTGGTCTTCTTACTGACTCTGAAAAACACAAAAAAAAGATGCCCAGGGTCCCTGTTCATCAGCGTGAACGTGCCTTAGGCATGCTGCAAGGAGGCATGAAGACTGCAGATGTGGCCAGGGCAATAAATTGCAATGTCCGTACTGTGAGACGCCTAAGACAGCACCACAGGGATACAGTACTGACAGCTGATTGCCCTCGCAATGGCATACCACGTGTAACAACACCTGCACAGGATCAGTACATCCAAACATCACACCTGCGGGACAGGTACAGGATGGCAACAACAACAGCCAGGAATGCACAATCCCTCCATCAGTGCTCAGACTGTCCGCAATAGGCTGAAAGAGGCTGGACTGAAGGCTTGTAGGCCTGTTGTAAGGCAGGTCCTCACCAGACATCACCGGCAACAACGTCCGCTATGGGCATAAACCCACCATAAACCCAACCTGGCCAAGATGACCCTCCAGCATGACAATGCTCGTTCTGTGCGTGATTTCGTGCAAGACAGGAATGTCAGTGTTCTGCCATGGCCAGCAAAGAGCCAGGATCTCAATCCCATTGAACATGTCTGGGACCTTTTGGTTCAGAGGGTGAGGGCTAGGGCCATTCCCCCCCAGAAATGTCCGGGAACTTGCAGTTCAGTTTATGTCTCAGTTGTTTAATCTTGTTATGTTCATACAAATATTTACACATGTTAAGTTTGCTGAAAATAAACTCAGTTGACAGTGAGAGGGTGTTGTTTTTTTGCTGAATTTAGTAGTAACATGTTTCAGGTATGACCCAGATGCAGACAGTGTCGAAGAAATAAAAGTTTATTTCTTAAACAGGGGCAGACAAACATAGGTCAAAGGCAGGCAGGGGTCAATAATCCAGAGAGGGTGCAAATGATCCAAAATGGCAGATAGTCTCAGGGCCAGGACAGGCAGGGGTCAATAATCCAGTAAGGTGGGGGAAGGTACAGAACGGCAGGCTCAGGGTCAGGGTAGGCAGAATGGTCATTACCGTGAAGGACTAGAAAACAGGAGTAAGAAACAGGCAGGAGCAGGGGAACAAACGCTGGTAGGTTTCACAAACAAAATGAACTGGCAACAGACAAACAGAGAACACAAGTATAAATACACAGGGGATAATGTGGAAGATAGGCAACACCTGGAGGGGGGTGGAGACAAGCACAGAGACAATTGAAACAGATCAGGGTGTGACAGGAAGAAACAATGAAATGCGAGGTCTCCCAGGCAGCGGATCCAGACCATGGATACACTTCATGTTTTATTGAGCTTCCATTGGCACACAGGCAGCTGGCTGTTTGATGTGTTCTAACCTGGCCAGGATCAATACAACCACTTCATGATGTCTTACTGGCTCTATTGACACTCCTGTTGATACACTCTGAGTTCCAAATGCCAAATTAATCCCTATAGGGCACTAGTTTTGACCAGAGCCCATAGGGAGGGATAGGGTGCCATTTAAGGACTTAGAGTTTATGAACAGGAAGGGGAATGAACAGTTTAGTGGATCTCACCAGAGTTTTAATTCAACAAGGCTTTTGATTGGTCTGGGGGCACACCTTTCAGATAGGCAAAGAGAATGAATGCACTGCCAGGTTTATGGGAGATTAGAGGGGCAGCAGGGATGTCTGAGAGAGAGGAGAGGAGTGAAAGAGACAGAGACAGAGACAGAGACAGAGACAGAGAAAGAGAAAGAGAAAGAGGAAGAGAAAGAGAAAGAGAAAGAGAAAGAGAAAGAGAAAGAGAACTGGCTGCCATCTAAAATGAGCTACCAATGTAATTATTGGCCCAATCAATCAGAGAGAGAGAGAAAGACCCACTAAATTATTAGGAGCATATATAGGGTGTGTGATGATATTTATTACATTTTTCATGACATCAATCTCAGCAACAACAGTAATTAGTCTTGTGTGATCATGAAATGCAGTCTGTGTCATTTGTTGTGGTGATCCTACTAACAATGTGGCATTAGTCTGGACACATCTCATTTGTAGATGGCTGCCTAGCTTTGTTAAACACAATCAGGTGTGGATGCTGTGAAGTGCCCATCGTTTTAACACTCAGTCAGGTCAGTTCATGCATGACGTCTAAACTGAAATGTTTCTGACAGGAGTAGCTAGTTTTCATTCCTCTCCTCTCTATTCTTCCTCTACTCCTCTCCTCTTCCTCCTGTCCTACCTCTTCTTTCTCTCTTCCTATCTCCCCTTTCTCCTCCTCTTCCTCTCCTTTTCCTATCATACTATCCCATCTTCCTCTCCTTCGCCCTCTCTTCCTCTCCTCCCTCTTTTTCTTGTCCTACCGCATCTGCCCCTACTTCCCATCCTCTACTCCTGTTCCCTCCCATCCTCTCCTCCTCTTCCCTCCCCTCCTCTCCTCCTCTTCCCTCCCATCCTCTCCTCCTGTTCCCTCCCCTCCTCTCCTCCTCTTCCCTCCCCTCCTCTCCTCCTCTTCCCTCCCATCCTCTCCTCCTGTTCCCTCCCCTCCTCTCCTCCTCTTCCCTCCCCTCCTCCTCTTCCCTCCCATCCTCTCCTCCTGTTCCCTCCCCTCCTCTCCTCCTCTTCCCTCCCATCCTCTCCTCCTGTTCCCTCCAATCCTCTCCTCCTCTTCCCTCCCCCTCTTCCCTCCCCTCCTCTCCTCCTCTTCCCTCCCATCCTCTGCTCCTGTTCCCTCCCCTCCTCTACTCCTCTTCCCTCTCATCCTCTCCTCCTGTTCCCTCCCATCCTCTCCTCCTGTTCCCTCCCCTCCTCTCCTCCTCTTCCCTCCCATCCTCTCCTCCTCTTCCCTCCCATCCTCTCCTCCTCTTCCCTCCCATCCTCTCCTCCTCTTCCCTCCCATCCTGTACTCCTCCTGTTCCCTCCCCTCCTCTCCTCCTGTTCCCTCCCCTCCTCTCCTCCTGTTCCCTCCCATCCTCTCCTCCTGTTCCCTCCCATCCTCTCCTCCTCTTCCCTCCCCCTCTTCCCTCCCCTCCTCTCCTCCTCTTCCCTCCCATCCTCTGCTCCTGTTCCCTCTCCTCCTCTCCTCCTGTTCCCTCCCCTCCTCTCCTCCTGTTCCCTCCCATCCTCTCCTCCTGTTCCCTCCCCTCCTCTCCTCCTCTTCCCTCCCATCCTCTCCTCCTGTTCCCCCCCTCCTCTCCTCCTGTTCCCTCCCCTCCTCTCCTCCTGTTCCCTCCCCTCCTCTACTCCTGTTCCCTCCCCTCCTCTCCTCCTGTTCCCTCCCCTCCTCTCCTCCTCTTCCCTCCCATCCTCTCCTCCTGTTCCCTCCCCTCCTCTCCTCCTCTTCCCCCTTACTCTCGTTCTACCCCCTTATTCTCTCCTTGTCTCGCCCTCCTCTCTTCCTCCTCTCTGTTAGAGACACTAATTATTGGTTCTGCTGTATTGATTAACACTGTTGAGCGAATGTGCTGAGGCAACATGACAGGCCTGTCTCTCTGTCTGTCTCTCCCAACTTTCCTCTGCTGTCAGCTCTTTCTTGGCAAAATATGATGTTTTCACATCCAGAAGGACTGTAGGATGAGATGATCTGAACGGCAGATTCACGATTCACAGGCTGTCTTCTGATTAGCGCCATAAGGATTCTTCAGGGAAGCGTTGGCTCTGATTTGAATAGATTCCAATCGTTTTTTGAACATATCAGAACCTCTCTGGGGCTTCAGAAAATTCTCCATCTCTGTCGGTCCCTACTCATAAATCTCAAAAGTTATTACACGAGCTCTATAATTTGATTGTTGCACTATATTTCATTCCCTTTAGGCCTAGTTATGTCTGTGTGTCTGTGTTATGTCTGTGTGTGTGTGTGTGTGTGTGTGTGTGTGTGTGTGTGTGTGTGTGTGTGTGTGTGTGTGTGTGTGTGTGTGTGTGTGTGTGTAATTCAGATGACAGAGAGATCCCTCTCCCCCTCCATTAGTTATATTATCAGCTCCGGTAATGATCGTCTGTATCTTTATTACCTTCATCAGTTTTATTGGTGGAGTTAATATTATGGGCTGTCCCTGCCGTGCTAATGCCGAGGAGATGAGAGGATCAATCACTACTAGATTGGATCCTGGAGGATAAATAAGCTTCTAGCCGACAAAGAAAGAGAGACAGAGAGAAGAGGAAGAACGAGGCAGAGGAAGAGAGAAGTTAGCTTTTCTGATAAATAGAAAGGGAGAGGAGAAAGAAATGAATGTGAATGTGACATCTCATCTCAATCGTTTTTGGACATAAAAGTAATACAAATGTAAGGAGTAAAGAAATGAACAGAAGAGAAAAAATAAAAATGAAAAAAAGAATAATTGTGTGGTGGTAGCAGATAGAAGGGTGAAAGGAGAGGAGAGAGATGAACAGAATGAAAGAGTAGCAGGGCGACGGAAGAGACAGAGAGCAATAGAACAAGAGTAACACAGAGAGAGAGAGAGAGATGGAGCATGATAAGGGACACTTTTACTTGTCTTTGATGCTGTGTAGACCAAAGCAGAAGTGGTTGTGCAAAGAGAATGACAGTCTCGTCTGTAGTTCGAGAGTCAGACAGAAACATATACACACACCCACAACCACAGTGCCTCGGCAAGGATTATATAATCATGATTAGGGCAAGTTGTTTTGGTTTATTTATATATATTTTTTAAACGTATTGGACCGGTATTTCCAGCATTATCCACCAGTATTTCTAGTGACTGTTAAGCCAACACCTTAACCCAGTGGTTCCCAAACGAGGGGTCCCGGCCCCATGTGGGGTCACCTGATATGAAAATGGGTTTGTGGGAGAATTTCCAAAATCCTGACAAAAACACAGTATAGCGTGCATTTGGAAAGTTTTCAGACCACTTCCTGTTTCCGTATCATATGTTGGATAAAGGAATAAAGACAGACACCAATGTCAAGTTCAATAGCCTTGTTCAAGCATTGTACAAATCCCTACACTCTGAGTCTGGGGTACAGTCCAACTAGTCAATTACCTATCAACTAGACTACTTAACAACATCCTTTTCGATAGAAAGTGTAAACATAACTGCATAACATTAAGTTCTTAACAGTCAAGTCATAAGAATTGAAAAGCAAGACATTTTCTTTTTACTTCAGTTGTCATCTTTTTATTTAAGTTTGTTTTTATTTTTTTATACATAAACAGAGGACAAGTTAACACAGTCTCTTGCTTACAGAGTAAGCCTGTCCAGGGGCTTGCACAGCCGACCCACCCATGAGTAAGTATTGGCTCAGACGGGGGTAGGATTAGGGCCACGAGCTGGAGAGCTTGGTGGGGTAGAAGCCTCACCTTAAATTGGCTCATATCTAAAATCTTGCACCCTTACCCTTAGGCCTGAACTGTGATCCAGCTCATCCAGGTGAGTGTATGGTGTGTTCTGGTTTGTCTGCTCTGCTACACGCAGATCCACCCGATTGCAATGATAGAGGGAGCCACCAACATCCACCAGGGAAGAATGTGGTGCAACTCTCTGTAGGCACGTGCCCAGCCTCCATTGTCCTGTGTGGTCTCCTGACAGCGGTTTCATCCTTATCGTTTCACCCACCTCGCCCCACCTCGAGAACATCCGGTGAAATTGCAGAGCATGAAATTCAACATATAATATTAAACATTCATGAAAATACAAGTGTCTCACAGTGCGAGTCATATGTCATCTTAAACAAGGGTAGGATAAACAAGGAGATCAAAATGGATGTAGGATTAGTGTGTGCGTGTGTGGACGTGCTCGTGCTAGCGAGCGCATGCTTGTGTGCTTTTCTATGTTTTAGAGACATCCAAGTTACCTGCCACTTTCAGGTTGAAAGCCAGTTCCTCTATGAGTTTCAGATCCCTGTCCACTGTCTCCAGTACTGGATCAATGAGGACCGCCTCCCTGCTCTCTGTATCAGCCAGCAGATAAGTGTAGGTGCTGCTCACCGACTCAAACAGCTGTAAAGGTTGGAACAAGCAAGGACAGGTGAGTGAGTAACCATAGGTTATAAACGATGAGGGGGCAGTACAGTATTATATTACATAACACACATCATGCCTGTATATTGATCAAGAATGATAATATATGGGTGTGTAGTCTTATGGTGGTAAGGGGTTTGTTGTTTTAAGGCTGCAAGTCTATGTCAAGAGTCACCGTCAAGGTGGATTTTCATACTTTGAGGTCCTACAAATAGCGATAAAATAAATCAGTTACCTTTGAAGATCTTCCTCTGTTTGCAATCACAAAGGTCCCAGCTAAACAACAAATGGTCATTTTGTTCGATAAAGTCCTTCTTTATATCCCATATGATTCAGAAATCCACCCGTTCCACTCGTTCAACGGGCATAAAAAGGAATCGCAAAAGTTACCAGTAAACTTTGTTCAAACAAGTCAAACAATGCTTCTAATCAACCCTCAGGTACCCTAATATGTAAATAAATGATACAATTTAAGACGGAATGTAGTATGTTTAATACGGAGATAAATAACGAAGTGCGCACCCTCATCCACGCGCGCCACAAGACTGCAGTTCTATTGAGAGACACCTCGAATAACTACAACTACTAGCTAATTTTTCAAAAAACAAGCCCAAAACCCTTTCAAAAGACTGTTGACATCTAGTGGAAGCCATAGGAACTGCAAACTGGGAGGAATTTTGAATATCCCATAGACAAGCATTTGAATGGGCTGTGACCTCAAAAAAGAACCCATTCCGGATGGATTCTCCTCAGGTTGTCGCCTGCCATATCAGTTCCGTGGGCCTAAGTAACAGGCAGTTTACTTTGGGCATGTCAGTCATCCGAACTTCCGAATACCACCCCCTAGCCTTAAAAAGTTTTAACATCTGGTGAAATTGCAGAGCGCAAAATTCAAATGACAATATTATAAATATTTAACTTTCATAAAATCACAAGTGTAATATGTCAAAATCAAGCTTAATTTCTTGTTAATCCAGCCGCTGTGTCAGATTTCAATAACTCTTTACAGCGAAAGCAAACCATGCGATTACCTGAGGACAGTGCCCCGCATACAAACACATGAAAAACATATTTCAACCAGGGAAGTGTGACACGAAAGTCAGAAATAGCGATATAAAAAATGCCTTACCTTTGATGATCTTCTTCTGTTGGCACTCCAAAAGGTCCCAGTTATACCACAAATGGTCATTTTGTTCGATAATGTCCTTTATATCCATAAAAGCTCAGTTTAGCTGGCGGCTTCAGTCAATAATCCACTCAGTTTCCCTCCATCAAAATGCACACAAAATGAATCCCAAACACTACTAACAAACTTTTCCAAGTCAAACAACGTTTATAATAAAACCTTAGGTACCCTAATACGTAAATAAATGATAAGATTTAAGACGGAGAATTGTTATTGTCTTTACCGGAAAAAAATACCAAAGAACGCACTCTCTTCCACGCGCTTCGAAACACTACAGCAAAATGAGAGCCACCTAGAAAAACTACAATTTCTGGCTCATTATCCCCAAATACCAGCCTGAAACTCTTTCTAAAGACTGTTGACATCTAGTGGAAGCCCTAGGAACTGCAATCTGGGAGGACTTAGCCTCATAATAAAAGTGATGGCCATTAAAAATAGGGGTAGGCTGATTTCTGTTTTGGGGGGGTTTGTCCTCTGGGTTTTGCCTGCCATATAAGTTCTGTTATACTCACAGACGTAATCGTAACAAGTTTAAAAACTTTAGTGTGTTTTCTATCCAAATCTAACAATTATATGCATATCCTAGCTTCTGGGCCTGAGTAACAGGCAGTTTACTTTGGGCACGCTTTCCATCCGGACATCGAAATACTGCCCCCAACCCAAGAGAGGTTAAGTAATCTGCCTGATTGATCTGTTGAATATCTTGTTGTTCCTGCTGTAAAGAACAGATGTCATGCCGCTGATAGGCAGTGCCTCTGCCTGTACATTGTGCTGCTCAGTGTGTCGCTGATGTACATCTCTGGTCCTGGCTTGCAGATGACCTTCAGGCTGTAGTTTTGCAGAGTCAGGAGCATGCTTTGAAGCCTCTTGGGCATGTTGAGGAAAGGTTTACTGAATATGGCAATGAGTGGTTTGTGGTCAGTTTCAGCCGTGACCAGCTCTCGACCATATAAGTAATGATTACCACACCTGACCACACTACTGAACGTGTCATTTCCGGTCACAACTTGCAGACTTGTTTACGTGCTGCTATGCGTTTTGTTGCTAACCTTACTTTGCTACCTGACAACTTTACGTTTTTTACTTTATAATTACCATTTATATTTTTAGTTTTTCCCTCACTCAACTTTTTTTCATTCAACTTTTTCACTCCGAGCGCTTTATCTGGACATGGTTTGTCAAGACCTCTAACAGCCGAAGCTAAGTAGTAACATTAACATGATGCCTTCTAATTGCAGTCGCTGTACTCATAATATACAGGAGAACAATCGCCTTATGCCGAGGATAGCTGTGCTGCAAGCCCAGCTTCAGACACAAATGTTAGGCAAGGGTAATTTCAGTGTAGGAAAGGATGAAACAGCGTCTGTGCCACCAGTAACTACAGATAGTAGTGTAAATCCCTACGCATGGTCCCCGCAGCCAGACAACTTTCTCATGGCTTCTGGAGGGAAATGCTGTAGGAATGCTCAACCGGTGTCGCTCATTCAGCTGACAGAAACTTTCAACCAAGCAGTGAGTGGGAGTCAGAGGCCAAGCCTTCTCTGGTCTCTACTCCTGCCATTACGGGGGTCTGTGACGCCGAAGCCTCCCACCATTAGCTCTGACAATTTGAAAATCCTAGTCATTGGCGACTCCATTACCTGCAGTATTAGACTTAAAAATAATCATCCAGCGATCATACACTGTTTACCAGGGGGCAGGGCTACCGACGTTAAGGCTAATCTGAAGATGGTGCTGGCTAAAGCTAAAACTGGTGTGTAGAGTGTAGAGAGTATAGGGATATTGTGATCCACGTCGACACCAACGATGTTAGGATGAAACAGTCAGAGGTCACCAAGCGCAACATAGCTTCAGCGTGTAAATCAGCTAGAAAGATATGTCGCATCGAGTAATTGTCTCTGGCCCTCTCCCAGTTAGGGGGAGTGATGAGCTCTACAGCAGAGTCTCACAACTCAATCGCTGGTTGAAAACTGTTTTCTGCCCCTTCCAAAAGATAGAATTTATATATAATTGGCCCTCTTTCTGGTACTCACCCACAAGCAGGACCAAGCCTGGCCTGTTGAGGAGTGACGGACTCCATCCTAGCTGGAGGGGTGCTCTCATCTTATCTATGAACATAGACAGGGCTCTAACTCTATTAGCCAGCCTCAAATCAAATCAAATCAAATCAAAGCCTGCCAGCTTAGTGGAGTCTGCCACTAGCACAGTCAGTGTAGTCAGCTCAGCTATCCCTATTGAGACTGTGTCTGTGCCTCAACCTAGGTTGGGCAAAACTAAACATGGCGGTGTTCGCCTTAGCAATCTCACTAGAATAAAGACCTTCTCCATTCCTGCCATTATTGAAAGAGATTGTGATACCTCACATCTCAAAATAGGGCTACTTAATGTTAGATCCCTCACATCCAAGGCAGTTATAGTCAATGAACTAATCACTGATCATAATCTTGATGTGTTGCCCTGACTGAAACATGGTGTAAGCAAAGCAAATCAAATTTTATTTGTCACATACACATGGTTAGCAGATGTTAATGCGAGTGTAGCGAAATGCTTGTGCTTCTAGTTCCGACAATGCAGTAATAACCAATGAGTAATCTAATCTAACAATTCCACAACTACTACCTTATACACACACGTTTAAGGATAAAGAATATGTACATAAAGATATATGAATGAGTGATGGTACAGAACGGCATAGGCAAGATGCAGTACATGGTATCGAGTACAGTATATACATATGAGATGAGTAATGTAGGGTATGTAAACAAAGTGGCATAGTTTAAAGTGGCTAGTGATACATGTATTACATAAAGATGCAGTAGATTATATAGAGTACAGTATATACATATACATATGAGATGAGTAATGTAGGGTATGTAAACATTATATTAAGTGGCATTGTTTAAAGTGGCTAGTGATACATTTTTTCCATCAATTTCCATTATTAAAGTGAATGGGGTTGAGTCAGTATGTTGGCAGCAGCCACTCAATGTTAGTGGTGGCTGTTTAACAGTCTGATGGCCTTGAGATAGAAGCTGTTTTTCAGTCTCTCGGTCCCTGCTTTGATGCACCTGTACTGACCTCACCTTCTGGATGATAGTGGGATGAACAGGCAGTGGCTTGGGTGGTTGTTGCCCTTGATGATCTTTATGGCCTTCCTGTGACATCGGGTGGTGTAGGTGCCCTGGAGGGCAGTCGGGTGGTGTAGGGTTGTGTTCTGGAAGCCTGATGAATTTACTGTGTTAAATGAGGCCTCACCTCCTGGTTACACTAGTGACCATATCCCCCGCGCATCCCGCAAAGGCGGAGGTGTTGCTAACATTTACGATAGCAAATTTCAATAAAATAAAAATAAACTGACGTTTTCGTCTTTTGAGCTTCTAGTCATGAAATCTATGCAGTCTACACTTTTTATAGCTACTGTTTACAGGCCTCCTGGGCCATATACAGCGTTCCTCACTGAGTTCCCTGAATTCCTATCGGACCTTGTAGTGATAACAGATAATATTCAAATTTTTGGTGACTTTAATATTCACATGGAAAAGTCCACAGACCCACTGCAAAAGGCTTTCGGAGCCATCATCGACTCAGTGGGTTTTGTCCAACATGTCTCTGGACCTACTCACTGCCACAGTCATACTATGGACCTAGTTTTGTCCTATGGAATAAATGTTGTGGATCTTAATGTTTTTCCTCATAATCCTGGACTATCGGACGACCATTTTATTACGTTTGCAATCGCAACAAATAATCTGCTCAGACCCCAACCAAGGAGCATCAAAAGTCGTGCTATAAATTCTCAGCCAACCCAAAGACTCCTTGATGCCCTTCCAGACTCTGTCTGCCTACCCAAGGATGTCAGAAGACAAAAATCAGTTAACCACCTAACTGAGGAACTCAATTCAACCTTGTGCAATACCCTAGATGCCTTTGCACCCCTAAAAACTAAAAACATTTGTCATAAGAAACTAGCTCCCTGGTATACAGAAAATACCAGAAATGGCGCCACACCAAACTGGAAGTCTTCCGACTATCTTGGAAAGACAGTACCGTACAGTATCGAAGAGCCCTCACTTCTGCTTGATCATCCTATTTTTCCAACTTAATTGAGGAAAATAAGAACAATCCGAAATTTATTTTTGATACTGTCGAAAAGCGAACTAAAAATAAGCATTGCCTAATAGAGGATGGCTTTCACTTCAGCAGTAATAAATTCTTCTTTGGGGAAAAGATCATGATCATTAGAAAGCAAATTACGGACTTCAATCTGCATATTCCTCCAAAGCTCAGTTGTCCTGAGTCTGCACAACTCTGCCAGGACCTAGGATCAAGGGAGACACTCAAGTGTTCTGGTACTTTATCTCTTGGCACATTGATGAAAATAATCATGGCTTCTAAACCTTCAAGCTTCATACTGGATATAGATATCAGTTTGTCTCAGTGAATGGTTTGTCCTCTGACAAATCAACTGTAAATTTTGGTGTTCCTCAAGGTTCCGTTTTAGTACCATTATTCTTTTCACTATATATTTTACCTCTTGGGGATGTCATTTGAAAACATAATGTTTACTTTCACTGCTATACGGATGACACACAGCTGTACATTTCGATGAAACATGGTGAAGCCCCAAAATTGCCTATCATGGAAGCCTGTGTGTCACGATCGTCGTATGGAGTAGACCAAAGCGCAGCGTGGTGTGAATCCATTCTTTTGTTGAATGATGAAAAACACGAAGAACACTTAAACAAAAACAACAAAACGACCGTGCCGCTATGACAACGAGTGCAGACGCAGGCAACTACACATAGACAATAACCCACGAACCACAATACAAAACAGGCTACCTAAATATGGTTCCCAATCAGAGATGACGACAAACACCTGCCACTGATTGAGAACCATATCAAGCCAAAACACATAGAAACAGACTAACTAGACATGCAACATAGAATGCCCACTCATATCACACTCTGACCAAACAAAACATAGAAACAAACAACTCAAATAATGGTCAGAGTGTGACACTGTGTTTCAGACATAAAGAAGTGGATGGCTGCACATTTTTTTCTTTTAAACCCAGACCAAACAGAGATGCTAGTTCTAGGTCCCAAAAAATAAAGAGATCTGCAGTTGGATCTGACAATTAATCTTAATTGTTGTACAGTCGTCTCAAATAAAACTGTGAAGGACCTCAGCATTACTCTGGACCCTGATCTCTCTTTTGACAAACATATCAAGAATATTTCAAGGACAGCTTGATTTCCATCTTTGTAACATTGCAAAAAATCTGAAAGTTTTTGTCTAAAAATTATGCAGAAAAGCTAATCCATGCTTTTGTCAGTTCTAGATAAGACTTCTGCAATGCTCTACTTTCCTGGCTACCCGGATAAAGCACTGAATAAACTTCAGTTTGTGCTAAATACGGCTGCTAGACTCCTGACTAGAAACAACAAATATTACTCCAGTGCTAGTCTCTACATTGACTTCCTGTTAAGGCTAGGGCTGATTTCAAGGTTTTACTGCTACCCTACAAAGCATTACATGGGCTTACTCCTACCTATCTCTCCGATTTGGTCCTGCCGTACATACCTACACATACGCTACGGTCACAGGATGCAGGGCTCCTTATTGTCGCTAGAATTTCTAAGCAAACAGCTGGAGGCAGGGCTTTCTCCTATAGAGCTCCAGTCTCCAGTATCCATGCTGCTATAGCCTATGTGCCGGGGGGTTATGGTCAGTCTGTTATATCTGGTGTAATTCTCGTGTTTTATCTGGTGTCCTGTGTGAATTGAAGTATGCTCCCTCTAATTCTCTCTCTCTCCCCCTCTCACTCCCCTCCCGGGGGACCTGAGCCATAAGATCATGCCTCAGGAATACCTGGCCTGAATACCTCCACCAGTTGGTCATGCACCATATGTTCCACCTTGTCTTGGACTTGCTGTTTTTGAATGTGTGAATGTGTTAGGGGTTAATGACTGCCTGCTATCTTCTGGTTGGAGATGAGCTGTATGTCAGGAAAAGCTGTCATCTTATTAACTGAGTGTGTGTGTGTGTGTGTGTGTGTGTGTGTGTGTGTGTGTGTGTGTGTGTGTGTGTGTGTGTGTGTGTGTGTGTGTGTGTGTGTGTGTGTGTGTGTGTGTGCGTGTGCGTGTGCGTGTGCGTGTGCGTGTGCGTGTGCGTGTGCGTGTGTGTGTGTGTGTGGAACAGTGTTAGTACTCAATGTACCAACCACTTCACAATCACTTACTGTCCGCCTGGCAAACGCTACTAATTACACTGCAATTATCCAACATCCATTTCCATCACTTTCCCTTACACACACACACACACACACACACACACACACACACACACACACACACACACACACACACACACACACACACACACACACACACACACACACACACACACACACACACACACACACACACACACACACACACACACACACACACACACACACGAAACACCCTGAAGACCTTCAGTGAAAAGTATTTAGGACCTATTAGAAGTGGTCTGGACTTCACAGCCAGGTAAAGCTGACACAGTCAGTGAGAAGCAGGACAGGTTATAGGCCCATAGACAATACGGTATACACTGAGGTAATACAGGTATACACTGAGGTATACTAGCTAGCTGGTAAAGAGAAGAGGAGTACAGATAGGGTATACAGTTGAATTTGTTCACTCATTGCTAATATAATGAAGATGGTAATGAAGAGTCAAATAAGGTTTGTGTCACTATGATGCATCATGCCTAACAACATTTGGAAAATGTCAAGGGGTGTGAATAGTTTCTGAAGGCACTGTAATTCCATGTAAGCCATGATTGTGTCCCCAGTGCAGTATTGACTAACAGTATTAACCCGGAGCTTCCATTGTTTACCCACTCTAGTACGCCGGCACAAAATGAAGGCCAATGGGATAGGTGGGATGATTACTTTCTGTTTTACAGGTTTATACCCATTACATCGCCCCAGGTGCTTTAGATACATTAATAATATAATAGACTAGTTGCTGTTCTGCTTCATAATGCTTCTTACTGAATAAATTGTTGTGCATTTCACTGTAAGTTGTATTCGGCGCACGTGACAAATAAACTTTGATTTGATTTGTTAATCAGTCAGCCAGTTGGGTCTCTCTGTGGGTGACGCAGACAGATACAGTAAGCTTAGAGATGTCCATCCATCCCTAGAAAGAGTGGGGGTGAGGGATAGAGTCAAAGTAGGAAAAGAGAGAGACAGAAGGGGTTGAGAGAAAATTATAAAAAAGGGAGAGTTGAGTTGAGACAGTCAGTCTTCATCTGCAACCTCAAATTCCTGGGATCGACTGAGACACACACACACACACACACACACACACACACACACACACACACACACACACACACACACACACACACACACACACACACACACACACACACACACACACACACACACACACACACACACACACACACACACACACACACACACACACACACACACACACACACACACACACACACACACACACACACACACACACACACACAGAGAGAGAGAGAGAGTACCTGGAGGACAACTCACACAGGAGCATATGCATGCTCACTGTTAAAAACCCCCACGGAAGAGACACGCTCCCATCAGTCTTGTGTCATGCCAACAGTAAAGCATCCTGAGACCATTCATGTGTGGGAGAGGGCTCAATCACCATTTGCCTAAGAACACAGCCATGAATAAAGAATGAATCATTTTCACAAAGTTTGCTGCTTCAGTGTCTTTAGATATTTTTGTCAGATATTACTATGGAATACTGAAGCATTTCATATTTTGCATTTTATTAACAATTACATGAAGTTGATGCAAAGAGTCAATATTGTCAACCGATCACTCCCCGCATCTGCACGCCCGTCCAGCATCACTACTCTGGACGGTTCTGACTTAGAATATGTGGACAACTACAAATACCTAGGTGTCTGGTTAGACTGTAAACTCTCCTTCCAGGCACTCATTACGCATCTCCAATCCAAAATTAAATCTAGAATCGGCTTCCTATTACGCAACAAAGCATCCTTCACTCATGCTGCCAAACATACCCTCGTAAAACTGACCATCCTACCGATCCTCGACTTTGGTGATGTCATCTATAAAATATCCTACAACACTCTACTCAACAAATTGGATGCAGTTTATGCATCTGTTTTGTTACCAAAGCCCCATATATTACCCACCACAGCGACCTGTATGCTCTCGTTGGCTGGCCATCGCTTCATACTCGTCGCCAAACCCACTGGCTCCAGGTCATCAACAAGCTTCTGCTAGGTAATGCCCCGCCTTATCTCAGCTCACTGGTCACCATAGCAGCACCCACCTGTAGCACGCGCTCCAGCAGGTATATCTCACTGGTCACCCACAAAGCCAATTCCTCCTTTGGCTGCCTTTCCTTCCAGTTCTCTGCTGCCAATGACTGGAACGAACTGCAAAAAATCTTTGAAGCTGGAGTCTTATATCTCCCTCACTAGCTTTAAGCACCAGCTGTCAGAGCAGCTCACAGATCACTGCACCTGTACATAGCCCATTTGTAAACAGCCCATCTGTAAACAGCCCATCCAACTACCTCATCCCCATACTGTATTTATTTATTTATCTTGCTCATTTGCACCCAAGTATCTCTACTTGCACATTAATCTTCTGCACATATACCATTCCAGTGTCTATTTGCTATACTGTCATTACTTAGCCACCATGGCCTATTTATTGCCTTATCTTACCTCATTTGCACTCACTGTATATAGAGTTTTCTTTTTTCTACTGTATTATTGACTGTATGTTTTTTGATTCCATGTGTAACTCTGTGTTGTATGTGTCGCACTGCTTTGCTTTATCTTGGCGAGGTCATAGGTGTAAATGAGAACTTGTTCTCAACTGGCCTACCTGTAGATTTGCAGTGTTGACCCTTCTTTTTCAAGACCTCTGCAATCTGCCCTGGCATGCTGTCAATTAACTTCTGGGTGTTCCAAGCGCTCATAAACGATGTGCTTAGGGATATGCTTAACATATTTGTGTTCGTTTACTTGGATGACACCCTCATCTTTTCGAGCTCTCTTCAAGAACACACAAAGCATGTCAGACAAGTACTCAAACGCCTCCTAGACAGCCATCTGTACGTTAAGCCGGAAAAATGTGAATTCCATTCATCCCGAGTACAATTCCTGGGATTTGTAGTGGAACCCGGTCGAGTCCAAATGGACCCCAGGAAGGTAGGGGCGGTAGCGGATTGGGCCACCCCCAAATCTGTTAAGGAAGTTCAGCGTTTCCTGGGCTTCACTAACTTTTACCGCAAGTTCATCAAGAACTTCAGCTTGGTGGCAGCCCCTCTCTCAGCTTTAACCAAGGGTGGCAATGCAAGGTTTTTGTGGGGAAGAGAAGCTGAGACGGCCTTCCAAGGACTCAAGCAGCGCGTCCTCTCTGCTCCCATCCTGATACTACCGACTACGGATGAACCGTTTGTGGTGGAGGTAGACGCCTCAGAGGTTGGTGTTGGAGCTGTCCTGTCTCAGAGGGGTGAAGACAAGAAGCTTCATCCGTGCGCTTTCTTCTCACACCGGCTACCCCGGCTGAGAGGAACTACGATGTGGGGAATCGTGAACTCCTAGCGGTTAAGATGGCATTGAAGGAATGGAGACACTGGCTCGAGGGGGCTTCTCACCCGTTTCAAGTGCTTACGGACCACAGAAATCTGGAGTATATCCAGCAGGTGAAGCGGTTGAACTCTAGACAAGCTAGATGGTCTCTTTTCTTCAATCGATTCCAGTTTATCCTCACCTATCGGCCTGGGTCGAAGAATCTCAAACCGGATGCCCTGTCCCGAGTCTACGCTCCTGCCATTCGAGATGACACGGACATGCCTGTCCTTCCTGCTGCTAAGATCGTGGCTCCGATCTCGTGGCAAGTTGAGGATACCGTGAGACGAGCTCAAGCTATTGAACCGGACCCGAAAGGAGGTCCTGCCAATCGGTTGTTTGTCCCCAAGGCAGTGAGGACTCAGGTCCTTCTGTGGGGGCACTCCTCTCGCCTCACCTGTCACCCGGGCGTAGGTCGCACGTTGGAGTTCATCCAGCGTAAGTTCTGGTGGCCTACCATAAGAGAAGACGTTGCCACTTTCGTCAATGCCTGCCCCGTGTGCTGCCAGGGCAAATCTTCTCACCTCCGCCCGCAAGGACTCCTTCACCCTTTACCTGTTCCCCACAGACCCTGGTCCCATATCTCGTTGGACTTTATTACTGGCCTTCCTCCATCCCATGGCAATACTACTGTCCTAGTCATAATCGACAGGTTTTCTAAGGCGGCCAGGTTCGTCCCTCTGACTAAGTTACCTTCTGCCAAGGAAACGGCTGAGTTGGTAATTAATCATGTGTTTCGAGTCTTCGGCATTCCTCAAGATATGGTTTCTGACAGAGGTCCCCAGTTCGCCTTTAGGTTTTGGAAGGCCTTCTGCCAACTCATGGGGGCTTCTGCCAGTCTATCTTCAGGGTACCATCCGGAGTCCAACGGCCAAACAGAGAGGATGAATCAAGAGCTGGAAACCACCCTCCGATGTATGACTCGTAACAACCCGTCCACATGGTCGTCCTTCATTGTTTGGGCCGAATACGCGCACAACACCTTGCGCTCCTCCTCCACTGGTATGTCCCCGCACGAGTGTCAGTTTGGCTATGCCCCTCCATTGTTCCCGGACCAGGAGGCAGAAGTCAGAGTGCCTTCAGCCTTGAAGTTCGTCAGACGCTGTCGGCTTATGTGGAGGAAGACCCGTCTTAATCTTATGCGTTCCTCACAGAGGTACCAACAACAAGCCAACAGAGGTCGCCGTCCCGGGCCTACCCTGCGCCCCGGCCAGAGAGTCTGGCTCTCCACAAGAGACTTACCACTACGGGTGGAGTCTCGCAAGCTGTCCCAAAAATACATCGGTCCCTTTAAGGTTGCCAGGAGAGTTAACCCAGTCTTATCGCCTACACTTACCCAGATCCCTTAAGATTAATCCCACGTTTCACATTTCCTTATTAAAACCTGTTGTTTTTTCTCCCCTTGTCCCGGCAGACAGACCTCCCCCTATGCCTCGTGTCATTGGAGGCCAGCCGGCTTATACCGTCCATCGGATACTGGATTCCCGCCGGGTGCAGCGGTCCTGGCAGTATCTGGTGGACTGGGAAGGCTACGGTCCCGAGGAGTGCTCCTGGGTTCCTGCCAAAGACATACTGGACCCTGACCTCATTCGTCAGTTCAGGGCCCTCCACCCTGAGAGAGCTGGTAGGAACGTCAGGAGCTGTTCCTAGGGGGGGGATTCTGTCAGGATTTGGCCAGGGTTGTTCCGGTTTTTGGTCACTAGATGCCCCCATTGTGCCTTTTGACCTTTTGTTTTCCCTTGATCCCCATTATTATTTGCACCTGTTCCTCGTTTCCCCTGATTGTATCTAAACCCTTTGTTTTTATCAGTTCTTTGCTCTGTGTTTGTATGTTAGCACCCAGCCCTAGTACTCTGTGAACTCTTGTTGATCCCGGTGGACTCTCTTGTGGAATTCTGTTTTTTGTTCTTGTTTGTTTGTTTTTTGAGTATCTTTTGAGGCTTTTTGTGCTATTCCTTCCACCTTGTGGATTTACCTTTTTGTCTTGGATTTACCTTTGTTCTTGTGGAATTCCTTTTGAGGTTGTGGAGTTACATGTTTTCCTGAAGAACTTCACTTTTTACTTCATTAAATACACCGTCTCAAGTACTGCTGTGTCTACCTCATCTTCTGGGTTCTGCCGACTATTCGTGGCTCAGTTGGTTAAGTGACTGTTTCTCACTCCGGAGACCCAGGTTCGTAACCGGGTCCTGACAAAAACATTTTGATCTCGGCCTGCATTTTGACAGAAAGTGATCTTAGCTCCAAAAATGTTAGGGACCACTTTAGAATAAAGAAGCTAACATGCTAACAAGCCAATGACATCTGAAGAGTTCCTGAGTTGACTTTCCCCAAATACCACACTCAGTCACATCAGCTTTTCCTTCCGCTCCTCAATGCCTGATCATCAAAAAGAGGGTGTCTTGCCAAGGAGTATTAACATGAGATGGGAAGAACATTTTTTTTAAAGGTTGATGTTTGAAACCAGACCAACATACAAACCTAGGGGACGATAAACGCATGTATCACTTCCGTGGTCCCAGCTGTGTTGGCCCCCTTGGCTAGCCCGCATCAAAAGAAAAGTTACAATATACACCACCGTTCAAAAGTTTGGGGTCACTTAGAAATGTCCTTGTCTTTGAAAGATAAGCACATTTTTTGTCCATTAAATAACATCAAATTAATCAGAAATACGGTGTAGACATTGTTAATGTTGTAAAAGACTATTGTTGATGGAAACGGCTAATTACAGGCTCAAAATGGCCAGAAACAAATAACTTTCTTCTGAAACTCGTCAGTCTATTCTTGTTCTGAGAAATGAAGGCTATTCCTTGCGAGAAATTGCCAGAAAACCCCCCGCCCCCACCACCTCCCCACACACAGACCTCAACTGTCCAGGGCTCTGTCTCTAACCCATAGACTCCCTCTAGTATCCTCTTCAAGGTCTCACAGTCTTCAACTGGTTTGGATCCTCAATTATTTATGTCCATCATTAATATTTAGCAAGACCACTGCACTATGTATAAAGCTGCCCTTCGTACATACAAATGCCTTCATACAAAGATACCCTTACTCTCGGTGCTGTGTCCTAGAGGTGTAGGGAAAGGAGGAAAGAGACAGGGAGAGGGAAAGAGAAAATTATTTAAAAATATTTTATTTAACTAGGCATGTCAGTTAAAAATAAATATTTATTTATTGACGACATATCCCAGACGACGCTGGGCCAATTGTGCGCCGCCCTATGGGACTCCCAATCACAGACTAATGTGATGCAGCCTCAAACCAGTTACTGCACTGGCTCCTATTGCACTGAGATGCAGTACATTAGACCACTGCGCCACTCAAGAGAATAGAGGGGAGAGGGGAACAGCAGGTGAATGAGTAACAGTATACATTTTGTATTGGCCTCTCAACAACCCTTACAAAGAGCTGAAAGACTGGTTGAAGGTCTATTTTAGTTTTTTATATTTAAATCATACAATATACTTGCAGTGAAGCCGCTCAACAACTACATCACATTAGTCTTCTAACAGACTCACACACACAGACTTGACACACAAAAGCAACCAGGGTCAACGCCCTGCTCAAGGGCACGTTGACAGATCTCCCACAAGGTCAAAACCGGGGACCTGAACCAGCGATCCATCAGCCACCGGCCCAAGCTCCCAACCGCCAGGCCACCAATCCTCCAAGTTCACAGTTCCCTAAAAGACCACCGTTCCCCAAGAGCTGCCCCTCAACCATCCAAGATTCCCCCCCCCCCCATAGTTTCCCAAGAGCTGCCCCTCAACCATCCATTCTGTATCCTCACAACAAAATCTGCAGAGCTTCGATGATTGTATGCCCCAAGTAGTCAACATTTTGTTGGTGGCAAGAATTCTATATAATAACTTTAGCTGAAAGGTCTTGAATCTTGCATCTTTTTATATATCAACTCATACACACTGTACCACGGAATCGGAACATCAAAAATCTCTTCCCAACTATTTTGCAATCTGTATGGCACAGCTCTCACAGCTCTATTCCTCTGCCAGTTTTGATCCTTTATATTGGACAGACAGACCAGTTCCCTACCTCCTCCCACTGCCACCTGCCTCCTCAATTTTGGGGGTAATGCTGTAATTAATTAGTTGTAATTTTTGGATTGAGCAGACCTTCCCATACAATTATGATAACTCCATGAAATGCATAACTCTATCATTCCAATTTACAATATCATTTAAAAACAAAATACCCTTTTCCATAAATACAGGTATTTTATAAACCAGCACATTTTGAGTTCAGCCATAATATATGTTGTATTATTTGATCTATCTTTTGAAATTGTAGCCAGCTCTGCAGTGCTTGTTTAAAATAGAGAGATACTTTGAAAAAATTATAATTTTCAATTATTTGAAAATGAGACATTGCAATCTGCAATAAATGCCAGCGAATGGAGTTGGCACGGCGATCAAGGAGGCCTGAGAGGCAGCCTGAAAATGTATTGGGGGGAGGCACACGGGGAGTGTGGCGAAGTCAGGTAGGAGACCTGCGCCAACTCCGTGCTTACCGGACGGGCAGGCACCGTGTTATGCCGAGGCGCAGGGTGTCCCAGGTGCGTGTGCATAGCCGGTGTGGTACATTGCAGCTCCTTGTATCGGCCGGGCTAGAGTGGGCATCGAGCCAGGTGCCATGAAGCCGGCTCAGCGCATCTAGTCTCCAGTGCGTCTCCTCGGGCCGGTGTACATGGCACCAGCCCTACGCATGGTGTCCCCGGTTCGCCAGCACAGCCCAGTGCGGGCTATTCCACCTCGCTGCACTGGCCTGGCTACGGGGAGCATTCAGCCAGGTAGGGTTGACGCACCAGCCATCCGGTGGCAGCCCCCCGCCTCAGGCTGTCTCTCCGTCTCCTCACTACAGGTGCTCCCGCCTGCCCTGCGCCACCAGAGTCTTCCTCCTGCCCAGCGCCGCCAGAGTCTCCCGTCTGTCCCGAGCCGCCAGAGTCTCCCGTCTGTCCAGAGCCACCAGAGGAAAGTGTATAGAAAGGCTGGCATTGTTGTTATTATTAGCGGCTTGGGTCTTTTTTAATATCAAGGAATATTTCACTTTTTCTGTTCATAGGAGTAACAACATGAATTTGTGCGTGAGACAGAAGTAAAGCGGTGCGACTCAAGTTTCGCCATCAACTGGAAGACGGTGTCCCTTTTTGGTCAGTGTCAGTAGAGGAAAAGGAGAGCGGAGGGATGTTGAGAGACAGACCCTCAGTCTGCTGCTCTCTCCCTAGGCTGAGATTGACCATCAGATGCAGGCACCATTGGCCCAGTAAAATAAAAAGCAAATGATTTAAATGCATGCTCACTCAGCTGTGCCTAACAAGTAATACCAAAAAATGGATCTATTACTGGTGTGATCATTGTAGCCTACCTTAAATATTTAAATATATATATATATTTTTAAATGTCCCGAACAACAATGCATTGGCAGGTAAATGTTAATAAAAAATCAGAGCGGTAGATCTCGGCATGCAATTTGACTGTGAAAGTGATCTTGACTCAGAAAAGGTTGGTAACCACTGTTCTAGACTATCATTTTACAGATGTATGTTGAAAACGTTTTTGGGAGATGCGATGGATCATTGGGGATCATTCAAAATTCTCTTTCTTTTGTTGTTCAGTGAAATCATCCCATGTGAAGAGTCAACTAATTTAATTAAATTTACATTTGTAACTAAACTGTTTTTTTTTATCCGATTGGAAGGATTTAATCACTAGGCAATTATGTCTACTTATGATAAGGTAAAAGGTTTATGTTTATGTCTCCATATGATATGGTAAATATATCCAATGCAAAAACATCTACATTTAAATGGTATTAATATTCATTTGCATATACTTCCGTTAATTCCCATATATTCCCGTTAATTCCCACGGAAAGTTTCCACCTCTGAATATTCCCCAAAATGCGCAACCCTATTCATTATATAGATATCTTTATCTTGTCTGGTTTAGCGTCCCAGATAAAGCTAAATATTTTTTGCTCATATGATTTGAAAACGAATCATCAGGAGTAGGCAGCGCCGTAAGTAAGTGAGTAAACTGAGATATGACTAAGGAGTTAATCTGGGCAATTTGTCCATAAATAGACAGGTATTTACCTATCCTTGGTTGCAGGATCTTGTCTATTTTCATTTGAAATTCATTGTGGAGAGCTCATTTATATATTTTGTGATAATGAAGAATACCAACCATGTCTACTTCAATGTCAGCCCATTTTATAAGTAAACTGCAGGGTAATGTATCCATTGTTGATATAGTCCCAAAATGTTTTCCATGTCAGCAATCAAGTTTTCAAGATTACAGAGCATTCGGAAAGTATTCAGACCCGTTTACTTTTTCCACATTTTGTTACGTTACAACCTTATTCTAAAATTGATTCAATAAATGCAAATTGTTGCACATTTATATATATATATATAAAAAAAAAACTGAAATACCTTATTTACATAAGTATTCAGACCCTTTGCTATGAGACTTGAGATTGAGCTCAGGTGCATCCTGTTTCCATTGATCATCCTTGAGCTGTTTGTACAACTTGATTGGTATTGGTATTTTGGTATTTTATTAGGATCCCCATTAGCTGTTGCAAAAGCAGCAGCTACTCTTCCTGTGGTCCATACAAACATGAAATATAATACAGCATAGCCTAGATATCAATATATACACACAAACAATCTAAGTCAAATAGGAGAGAGGCGTTTTACCGTGAGGGGTTGCTTTATCTGTTTTTTAAACCAGGTTTGCTTTTTATTTTAGCAATATGAGATGGAAGGAAGTTTCATGCAATAAGGGCTCTATATAATACTGTACGCTTTCTTAAATTTGTTCTGGATTTGGGGACTGTGAAAAGACCCCTGGTGGCATGTCTGGTGGGATAAATGTGTGTGTGCCAGAGCTGTGTGTAAGTTGACCATGCAAACAATTTGGGATTTTCAACACATTAACTTCTTTTTGATAGGTGGGGCGCTAGCGTCACCTCGACAACATCCGGTGAAATTGCAAAGCGTGAAATTCAAAATACAAAAATCTTAATATTAAACATTCATGAACATACAAGTGTCTTACATCATTTAAAAGCTTAACTTCTTGTTAATCCAACCCGCGTTGTCAGAGTTCAAAAAGGCTTTACGGCAAAAGCATACCATGCGATTAACTGAAGACAGCGCCTCACACACAAAAGCATTAAAAACATTTTCCAAACCAGCAGAGGTGTCACAAAAGTCAGATATAGTGATAAAATAAACCACTTTGCAATCCCAAGGGTCTCAGCTACTCAACAAATGGTAATTTTGTTCGATAAAGTCCTTCTTTATATCCCCAAAAAGTCAGTTTAGTTGGCGCGTTTGATTCAGTAATCCACCCGTTCCACTTTGTCCAAACAAGTCAAACAACGTTTCTCATCAATCCTCAGGTACCCTAATATGTAAATAAACAATACAATTTAAGACGGAATGTAGTATGTTCAATATCGGAGATAAATAACAAAGTGCACACCCTCATTCACGCGTGCCACAAGATTACAGTCCAAAATGAAAGCAATCTTGAAAAACTACAATTACCAAGTCATTTTTCAAAAAACAAGCCTGAAACCCTTTCTAAATACTTGACATCTAGTGGAAGCCATAGGAACTGCAATCTGGGAGGCAATCCTTTGAATCTCCAATAAACAAGGATTTGAATGGGCTGTGACCTCAAAAAATAATATTCCGGATAGATTATCCTCAGGTTTACCATTTCTGTTATACTAACAGACATTATTTTCATTAGTGTTTTCTATCCAATACTACCAATTATATGCATATCCTAGCTTCTGGGCCTGAGTAACAGGCAGTTTACTTTGGGCACTTCATTCATCTGAATGTCCGAATACTGCCCCCTATCCCTAATGTTTCTTAAAAAAAAAAAAGTGATGCAGTCAGACTCTCCTCAATTCTTAGCCAAATGAGACTGGCATGCACAGTATTTATATCAGCCTTCTGATTACAGTTAAGAGCAAAATGTGCCACTCTGTTTTGGGCCAGCTGCAGCTTAATTAGGTCTTCCCTTGTTGCACTGGACCACATGACTGGACAATAATGAAGATTAGACAAAACTAGAGCCTGCAGAACTAGATTTTTGGAGTGTGGCGTCAAAAAAGGCAGAGCATCTCATTATTACGGCCAGACCTCTCCCCATCTTTACAACCATTGATTCTATATGTTTTTACCATTACAATCTAAAGTAACGGCAAGTAATTCAACAGCCACACCATTAATTTCCAGATTCAACTGAGGTCTAGAAATAAAGGAATGATTTGTACCAAATACAATGCTCTTAGTTTTAGAGATGTTCAGGACCAGTTTATTATTGGCCACCCATTTACATTACATTTAAGTCATTTAGCAGACGCTCTTATCCAGAGCGACTTATTCCAAAACAGACTGCAATTGTTTGTTAAGGGTTTCAGTGACTTCAATATCTGTGGTTGCTGATGGGTATATGCTTGAATCATCAGCATACATGCACACACATGCTTTGTTTAATGCCAGTGGCAGGTCATTGGTAAAAATAGAAACGAGTAGAGGGCCTAGAGAGCTGCCCTGCGGTACACCACACATTACATTTTTTACATTAGAGAAGTTTCCATTAAAGAAAACCCTTTGAGTTCTATTAGATAAATACCTCTGAATCCACTATATGGCAGAGGTTGAAAAGCCATAAGACATGTTTTTTTCAACAAAAGGTTATGGTCAATAATATCAAAGGCTGCACTGAAATCTAAAAGTACAGCTCCCACAATCTTCTTATTATCAGTTTCTTTAAACCAACCATCAGTCATTTGTGCCAGTGCAGTACATGTTGAGTGACCTTCTCTGTTGTTAATTTGTTTACAGAGAAATAGCATTATATTTGGTCAAAGACAATTTTTTCCAACAGTTTTGCTAAGAGCTGGCAGCAAGCTTATAGGTCTGCTGTTAAAACCAGTAAAGGCCGCTTTACCACTCTTGGGTAGCGGAATTACTTTGGCTTCCATCCAGGCCTGAGGACATCTTGGCTCAGATGAAAAATATGACATATAGGAGTGGCTATAGAGTCAACTACCATTCTCAATAGCTTTCCATCTAAGTTGTCAATGCCAGGAGGTTTGTCATTATTGATCGATAACAATAATTTTCCCACCTCTCCAACACTAAATTGACAAAATTCAAACTCGCAATGCTTTTCTTTCATTATTTGTTTTTTAATGCATGAATAAAATCGCTGACTGTTAGTTGTTCAAAATTCAAAAGGCACTCGCACATCTAAGCAATCTATTTTGCAGGTGCATGGCAACAGTTTAACAAGATGAAGGAAAAAGGAAACCGCACACTGCTCTTGGTAGTATCACTGATCTTTAATAAGCTTACGTATCGGCCTCACGGCCTTCGTCAGAGCTTTTGTGATTAAAAAAAAATGTTCACCCTTATGTAGACCTAGCCCTTCTCGAATAAAGTGTGTAAAGAAGATGTTTTAAACACATCTGTAAAATCACAATGAGGACATATCAAGTTTTCATTCATCATTGGGTACATCTTACGAAAAACATCAGAGTAATCTTAAATAGGGACATAATTCATGTTCAAATTCACAACATAACTGACTGTTAGTTGTTGACATTTTCTGCCTACGTTTGCCAACCTAAAAAATATATACAGTGGGGAGAAATATTTGATACACTGCCGATTCTGCAGGTTTTTCTACTTACAAAGCATGTAGACTTCTGTAATTTTTATCATAGGTACATTTACATTTAAGTCATTTAGCAGACGCTCTTATCCAGAGCGACTTACAAATTGGTGCATTCACCCTATGACGTCCAGTGGAACAGCCACTTTACAATAGTGCATCTAAATCTTTTAAGGGGGGGGTGAGAAGGATTACTTTATCCTATCCTAGGTATTCCTTAAAGAGGTGGGGTTTCAGGTGTCTCCGGAAGGTGGTGATTGACTCCGCTGTCCTGGCGTCGTGAGGGAGTTTGTTCCACCATTGGGGGGCCAGAGCAGCGAACAGTTTTGACTGGGCTGAGTGGGAACTGTACTTCCTCAGTGGTAGGGAGGCGAGCAGGCCAGAGGTGGATGAACGCAGTGCCCTTGTTTGGGTGTAGGGCCTGATCAGAGCCTGGAGGTACTGAGGTGCCGTTCCCCTCACAGCTCCGTAGGCAAGCACCATGGTCTTGTAGCGGATGCGAGCTTCAACTGGAAGCCAGTGGAGAGAGCGGAGGAGCGGGGTGACGTGAGAGAACTTGGGAAGGTTGAACACCAGACGGGCTGCGGCGTTCTGGATGAGTTGTAGGGGTTTAATGGCACAGGCAGGGAGCCCAGCCAACAGCGAGTTGCAGTAATCCAGACGGGAGATGACAAGTGCCTGGATTAGGACCTGCGCAGCTTCCTGTGTGAGGCAGGGTCGTACTCTGCGGATGTTGTAGAGCATGAACCTACAGGAACGGGCCACCGCCTTGATGTTAGTTGAGAACGACAGGGTGTTGTCCAGGATCACACCAAGGTTCTTAGCGCTTTGGGAGGAGGACACAATGGAGTTGTCAACCGTGATGGCGAGATCATGGATCACGGGCAGTCCTTCCCTGGGAGGAAGAGCAGCTCTGTCTTGCCGAGGTTCAGCTTGAGGTGGTGATCCGTCATCCACACTGATATGTCTGCCAGACATGCAGAGATGCGATTCGCCACCTGGTCATCAGAAGGGGGAAAGGAGAAGATTAATTGTGTGTCGTCTGCATAGCAATGATAGGAGAGACCATGTGAGGTTATGACAGAGCCAAGTGACTTGGTGTATAGCGAGAATAGGAGAGGGCCTAGAACAGAGCCCTGGGGGACACCAGTGGTGAGAGCGCGTGGTGAGGAGACAGATTCTCGCCACGCCACCTGGTAGGAGCGACCTGTCAGGTAGGACGCAATCCAAGCGTGGGCCGCGGCGGAGATGCCCAACTCGGAGAGGGTGGAGAGGAGGATCTGATGGTTCACAGTATCGAAGGCAGCCGATAGGTCTAGAAGGATGAGAGCAGAGGAGAGAGAGTAAGCTTTAGCAGTGCGGAGCGCCTCCGTGATACAGAGAAGAGCAGTCTCAGTTGAATGACTAGTCTTGAAACCTGACTGATTTGGATCAAGAAGGTCATTCTGAGAGAGATAGCGGGAGAGCTGGCCAAGGACGGCACGTTCAAGAATTTTGGAGAAGGGATACTGGTCTGTAGTTGTTGACATCGGAGGGATCGAGTGTAGATTTTTTCAGAAGGGGTGCAACTCTCGCTCTCTTGAAGACGGAAGGGACGTAGCCAGCGGTCAGGGATGAGTTGATGAGTGAGGTGAGGTAAGGGAGAAGGTCTCCGGAAATGGTCTGGAGAAGAGAGGAGGGGATAGGGTCAAGCAGGCAGGTTGTTGGGCGGCCGGCCGTCACAAGACGCGAGATTTCATCTGGAGAGAGAGGGGAGAAAGAGGTCAGAGCACAGGGTAGGGCAGTGTGAGCAGAACCAGCGGTGTCGTTTGACTTAGCAAACGAGGATCGGATGTCGTCGACCTTCTTTTCAAAATGGTTGACGAAGTCATCTGCAGAGAGGGAGGACAGGGGGGAGGGGGAGGAGGATTCAGGAGGGAGGAGAAGGTGGCAAAGAGCTTCCTAGGGTTAGAGGCAGATGCTTGGAATTTAGAGTGGTAGAAAGTGGCTTTAGCAGCAGAGACAGAGGAGGAAAATGTAGAGAGGAGGGAGTGAAAGGATGCCAGGTCCGCAGGGAGGCGAGTTTTCCTCCATTTCCGCTCGGCTGCCCGGAGCCCTGTTCTGTGAGCTCGCAATGAGTCGTCGAGCCACGGAGCGGGAGGGGAGGACCGAGCCGGCCTGGAGGATAGGGGACATAGAGAGTCAAAGGATGCAGAAAGGGAGGAGAGGAGGGTTGAGTAGGCAGAATCAGGAGATAGGTTGGAGAAGGTTAGAGCAGAGGGAAGAGATGATAGGATGGAAGAGGAGAGAGTAGCGGGGGAGAGAGAGCGAAGGTTGGGACGGAGCGATACCATCCGAGTAGGGGCAGTGTGGGAAGTGTTGGATGAGAGCGAGAGGGAAAAGGATACAAGGTAGTGGTCGGAGACTTGGAGGGGAGTTGCAATGAGGTTAGTGGAAGAACAGCATCTAGTAAAGATGAGGTCGAGCGTATTGCCTGCCTTGTGAGTAGGGGGGGAAGGTGAGAGGGTGAGGTCAAAAGAGAGGAGTGGAAAGAAGGAGGCAGAGAGGAATGAGTCAAAGGTAGACGTGGGGAGGTTAAAGTCGCCCAGAACTGTGAGAGGTGAGCCGTCCTCAGGAAAGGAGCTTATCAAGGCATCAAGCTCATTGATGAACTCTCCGAGGGAACCTGGAGGGCGATAAATGATAAGGATGTTAAGCTTGAATTGCTTGGAATTCAAAGGAGGCGATAGACAGATGGGTAAGGGGAGAAAGAGAGAATGACCACTTGGGAGAGATGAGGATCCCGGTGCCACCACCCCGCTGACCAGAAGCTCTCGGGGTGTGCGAGAACACGTGGGCGGACGAAGAGAGAGCAGTAGGAGTAGCAGTGTTGTCTGTGGTGATCCATGTTTCCGTCAGTGCCAAGAAGTCGAGGGACTGGAGGGAGGCATAGGCTGAGATTAACTTTGCCTTGTTGGCCGCAGATCGGCAGTTCCAGAGGCTACCGGAGACCTGGAACTCCACGTGGGTCGTGCGCGCTGGGACCACCAGATTAGGGTGGCCGCGGCCACGCGGTGTGGAGCGTTTGTATGGTCTGTGCAGAGAGGAGAGAACAGGGATAGACAGACACATAGTTGACAGGCTACAGAAGAGGCTACGCTAATGCAAAGGAGATTGGAATGACAAGTGGACTACACGTCTCGAATGTTCAGAAAGTTAAGCTTACGTAGCAAGAATCTTATTGACAAAAATTATTAAAATGATACAGTACTGCTGAAGTAGGCTAGCTGGCAGTGGCTGCGTTGTTGACTTTGTAGGCTAGCTGGCAGTGGCTGCGTTGTTGACACTACACTAATCAAGTCGTTCCGTTGAGTGTAATAGTTTCTACAGTGCTGCTATTCGGGGGCTAGCTGGCTAGCTAGCAGTGTTGATTACGTTACGTTGCGTTAAAAGAATGACAATAGCTGGCTAGCTAACCTAGAAAGTCGCTCTAGACTACACAATTATCTTTGATACAAAGACGGCTATGTAGCTAGCTACGATCAAACAAATCAAACCGTTGTACTGTGATGAAATGAAATGAAAATGTGATACTACCTGTGGAGCGAAGCGGAATGCGACCGGGTTGTTGAGCGCGGAGGTTCTATTCGGTAGACGTTGGCTAGCTGTTGGCTAGCTAGCAGTGTTCGGTAGACAGCTATTCGGTAGACGGTGGACGTTTGCTAGCTGGCTAGCTGCTGGGCATATAGCAGTGTAGACTACGTTAGGCCGACGAAATACGATAATTACGCAATTATCTTTGATACAAAGACGGCTATGTAGCTAGCTAAGAAGAAATTGCTAAGATTAGACAAATCAAACCGTTGTACTATAATGAAATGTAATGAAATGTAATGAAAGTTATACAACCTGCGGACCGAAGTGCGGATGCGACCGCTCGCTCCAACCCGGATAATAATATCTACAAAATGTAGATCAGGGTGACTGTCAGTGACTGACATAAGAGAAACTACTGATGCACAAGCACAGTTCTAAATTGCACCTTGTGTATTCTATTATAACTCCCAAAGGTAAATTGAGCCCCTGACTTGAGTCCCCACCCAAAAATAAAATACATTTGTCTACAAAAGGGGGGCTACACTTCAATTGTGAGAGATGGAATCTAAAACAAAAATCCAGAAAATCATATTGTATGATTTTTAAGTAATTAATTTGCATTTTATTGCATGACATAAGTATTTGATACATCAGAAAAGCAGAACTTAATATTTGGTACAGAAACCTTTGCTTGCAATTACAGAGATCATACGTTTCCTGTAGTTCTTGACCAGTTTTGCACACACTGCAGCAGGGATTTTGGCCCACTCCTCCATACAGACCTTCTCCAGATCCTTTAGGTTTCGGGGCTGTCGCTGGGCAATACAGACTATTATTTGACCATGCTGGTCATTTATGAACATTGAACATCTTGGCCATGTTCTGTTATAATCTCCACCCAGCACAGCCAGAAGAGGACTGGCCACCCCACATATGCTCTCTCTAATTCTCTCTTTCTTTCTCTCTCTCTGAGGACCTGAGCCCAAGGACCGTGCCCCTGGACGACCTGACATGATGACTCATTGCTGTCCCCAGTCCACCTGACTGTGCTGCTGCTCCAGTTTCAACTGTTCTGCCTTGTTATTATTCGACCATGCTGGTCATTTATGAACATTTGAACATCTTGGCCATGTTCTGTTATAATCTCCACCCGGCACAGCCAGAAGAGGACTGGCCACCCCACATAGCCTGGTTCCTCTCTAGGTTTCTTCCTAGGTTTTTGCCTTTCTAGGGAGTTTTTCTGGGTTTCTGTACAGCACTTTGAGATATCAGCTGATGAACGAAGGGCTATATAAATAAATTTGATTTGATTTGATTTGACTTTCAGCTCCCTCCAAATATTTACTATTGAGTTCAGGTCTGGAGACTGGCTAGGCCACTCCAGGACCTTGAGATGGTGTTTCGGGTCGTTGTCATGCTGGAAGACCCAGCCATGACCCATCTTCAATGCTCTTACTGAGGGAAGGAGGTTGTTGGCCAAGGTCTCGCGATACATGGTCCCATCCATCCTCCCCTCAATACGGTGCAGTCGTCTTGTCCCCTTTGCAGAAAAGCATCCCCAAAGAATGATGTTTCCACCTCCATGCTTCACGGTTGGGATGGTGTTCTTGGGGTTGTACTCATCCTTCTTCTTCCTCCAAACACGGCGAGTGGAGTTTAGATCAAAAAGCTCTATTTTTGTCTCATCAGACCACATGACCTTCTCCCATTCCTCCTCTGGATCATCCAGATGGTCATTGGCAAACTTCAGACGGGCCTGGACAAGCGCTGGCTTGAGCAGGGGGACCTTGCATGCGCTGCAGGATTTTAATCCATGACGGCATAGTGTGTTACTAATGGTTTTCTTTGAGGCTGTGGTCCCAGCTCTCTTCAAGTCATTGACCAGGTCCTGCCGTGTAGTTCTGGGCTGATCCCTCACCTTCCTCATGATCACCCCACGAGGTGAGATCTTGAATGGAGCCCCAGACAGAGGGTGATTGACCGTCATCTTGAACTTCTTCCATTTTCTAATATTTGCGCCAACAGTGGTTGCCTTCTCACCAAGCTGCTTGCCTATTGTCCTGTAGCCATCCCAGCCTTGTGCAGGTCTACAATTTTATCCCTGATGTCCTTAAACAGCTCTATGGTCTTGGCCATTGTGGAGAGGTTCGAGTCTGTTTGATTGAGTGTGTGGACAGGTGTCTTTTATACAGGTAAAGAGTTCAAACAGGTGCAGTTAATACAGATAATGAGTGGAGAACAGGAGGGCTTCTTAAAGAAAAACTAACAGGTCTGTGAGAGCCGGAATTCTCACTGGTTGGTAGGTGATCAAATACTTATGTCATGCAATAAAATGGAAATGAATTACTTAAAAATCATACAATGTGATTTTCTGGATTTTTGTTTTAGATTCCGTCTCTCACAGTTGAAGTATACCTATGATAAAAATGACAGACCTCTACATGCTTTGTAAGTAGGAAAACCTGCAAAATCGGCAGTGCATCAAATACTTGTTCTCCCCACTGTATATATACTGTATTTCACCTTTATTTAACCAGGTAGGACAGTTGAGATCAAGTACTCATTTACAACTGCGACCTGGTCAAGATAAAGCAAAGCAGTAAGACAAAAACTACAACACAGAGTTACACATAAACAAACGTACAGTCAATAACACAATCGAAAAATATATGTACAGTGTGTGCAAATGTAGAAGATTGGGGAGGTAAGGCAATAAATAAGCCATAGAGACGAAATAATTACAATTTAGCATTAACACTGGAGTGATAGATGTGCAGACGATGATGTTCAAGTCTTCCTCCCGGGGAAGGACTGCCCGTTCCATGATCTCGCCATCACGGTTGACAACTCCATTGTGTCCTCCTCCCAGAGCGCCAAGAACCTTGGCGTGATCCTGGACAACACCCTGTCGTTCTCAACTAACATCAAGGCGGTGGCCCGTTCCTGTAGGTTCATGCTCTACAACATCCGCAGAGTACGACCCTGCCTCACACAGGAAGCGGCGCAGGTCCTAATCCAGGCACTTGTCATCTCCCGTCTGGATTACTGCAACTCGCTGTTGGCTGGGCTCCCTGCCTGTGCCATTAAACCCCTTCAACTCATCCAGAACGCCACAGCCCGTCTGGTGTTCAACCTTCCCAAGTTCTCTCACGTCACCCCGCTCCTCCGTTCTCTCCACTGGCTTCCAGTTGAAGCTCGCATCCGCTACAAGACCATGGTGCTTGCCTACGGAGCTGTGAGGGGAACGGCACCTCAGTACCTCCAGGCTCTGATCAGGCCCTACACCCAAACAAGGGCACTGCGTTCATCCACCTCTGGCCTGCTCGCCTCCCTACCACTGAGGAAGTACAGCTCCCGCTCAGCCCAGTCAAAACTGTTCGCTGCCCTGGCCCCCCAATGGTGGAACAAACTCCCTCACGACGCCAGGACAGCGGAGTCAATCACCACCTTCCGGAGACACCTGAAACCCCACCTCTTTAAGGAATACCTAGGATAGGTTAAGTAATCCCTCTCACCCCACCCCCCCTAAGTTTTAGATGCACTATTGTTAAGTGACTGTCCCACTGGATGTCATAAGGTGAATGCACCAATTTGTAAGTCACTCTGGATAAGAGCGTCTGCTAAATGACTTAAATGTAATGTAAATGTAAGTAGAGATACTGGGGTGCAAAGGAGCAACAAGATAAATAACAATATGGGGATGACGTATTTGTGTGTACAATTTAGAGATTGGCTGTGTACAGGTATTGTGATTGGTAAACTGCTCTGCTTTTATGCTTAAAGTTAGTGAGGGAGATATAAGTCTCCAGCTTAATTAATTTTTGCAATTCTTTCCAGTCATTGGCAGCAGAGAACTGGAAGGAAAGGCGGCCAAAGGAAGTGTTGGCTTTGGTGATGGCCAGTGAAATACACTCCTCAAAAAAATAAAGGGAACACTAAGATAACACATCCTAGAACTGAATGAATTAAATATTCTTATTAAATACTTTTTTCTTTACATAGTTGAATGTGCTGACAACAAAACCACACACAAATTATAAATGGAAATCAAATGTATCAACCCATGGAGGTCTGGATTTGGAGTCACACTCAAAATTAAAGTGGAAAACCACACTACAGGCTGATCCAACTTTGATGTAATGTCCGTAAAACAAGTCAAAATGAGGCTCAGTAGTGCGTGTGGCCTCCACTTGCCTGTATGACCTCCCTACAACGCCTGGTCATGCTTCTGATGAGGTGGCGGATGGTCTCCTGAGGGATCTCCTCCCAGACCTGGACTAAAGCATCCACCAACTCCTGGACAGTCTGTGGTGCAGTCTGTTGGTGGATGTAGCGAGACATGATGTCCCAGATGTGCTCAATTGGATTCAGGTCTGGGGAACAGACGGGACAGTCTATAGCATCAATGCCTTCCTCTTGCAGGAACTGCTGACACACTCCAGCCACATGAGGTCTAGCATTGTCTTGCATTAGGAGGAACCCAGGGCCAACCGCACCTCACAAGGGGTCTGAGGATCTCATCTCGGTACCTAATGGCATTCAGGCTACCTCTGGCGAGCACATGGAGGGCTGTGCGGCCCGCCAAAGAAATGCCACTCCACACCATGACAGACTCACCGCCAAACCGGTCATGCTGGAGGATGTTGCAGGCAGCAGAACGTTCTCCACGGCGTCTCCAGACTCTGTCACGTCTGTCACATGTGCTCAGTGTGAACCTGCTTTCATCTGTGAAGAGCACAGGGCGTCAGTGGCGAATTTGCCAATCTTGGTGTTCTCTGGCAAATGCCAAACGTCCTGCACGGTGTTGGGCTGTAAGCACAACCCCCACCTGTGGACGTCGGGCCCTCATACCACCCTCATGGAGTCTGTTTCTGATCGTTTGAGCAGACACATGCACATTTGTGGCCTGCTGGAGGTCATTTTGCAGGGCTCTGGCAGTGCTCCTCCTGCTCCTCCTTGCACAAAGGCGGAGGTAGCGCTCCTGCTGCTGGGTTGTTGCCCTCCTACGGCCTCCTCCACGTCTCCTGATGTACTGGCCTGTCTCCTGGTAGTGCCTCCATGCTCTGGACACTACGCTGACAGACACAGCAAACCTTCTTGCCACAGCACGCATTGATGTCTCATCCTGGATGAGCTGCAATACCTCAGCCACTTGTGTGGGTTGTAGACTCCATCTCATGCTACCACTAGAGTGAAAGCACCGCCAACATTCAAAAGTGACCAAAACATCAGCCAGGAAGCATAGGAACTGAGAAGTGGTCTGTGGTCACCACTTGCAGAACCACTCCTTTATTTGGGGTGTCTTGCTAATTGCCTATAATTTCCACCTGTTGTCTATTCCATTTGCACAGCATGTGAAATTTATTGTCAATCAGTGTTGCTTCCTAAGTGGACAGTTTGATTTCACAGAAGTGTGATTGACTTGGAGTTACATTGTGTTGTTTAAGTGTTCCCCTTATTTTTTTGAGCAGTGTATATCTGTTGGAGTGCGTGCTACAGATGGGTGTTGCTATGGTGACGAGTGAGCTGAGATAAGGCGGGGCTTTACCTAGCAAAGACTTATAGATGACCTGGAGCCAGTAGGTTTGGCGACGAATAAGTATATAAAATTGAACTCTTTGGCCTGAATGCCAAGTGTCACGTCTGGAGCAAACCTGGCACTATCCCTACGGTGAAGCATGGTGGTGACAGTATCATGCTGTGGGGATGTTTTTCAGTGGCAGGGACTGGGAGACTAGTCAAGATCAAGTGAAAGATGAATGGAGCAAAGTACAGAGAGATCCTCGATGAGTATCTGCTCCAGAGTGCTCACATCTCTGGAGACGTGAAAATAGGTGCACAGCGTAAGTTCCCATCCAACCTGACAGAGCTTGAGAGGATCTGCAGAGAAGAATGGGAGAAACTCCCCAAATACAGGTGTGCCAAGCTTGTAGCTGCATACCCAAGAAGTCTCGAGGCTGTAATCGCTGCCAAAGAGTAAAGGGTCTGAATTTTTACTCATGTTTTTTTTTTATACATTTGCAATTTCCACAACCTATTTTTGCTTTGTCATTATGAGGTATTGTGTGTAGATTTATGTTGAAAGGCTGTAATGTAACAAAATGTGGAAAAAGTGAAGGGGTTTGAATACTTTCCAAGTGCTCTGTATATAACTTTCAAAGGACAGAAACAACAGCCTGTATGATGCAAAACTCAAAATGCATCATACAGGCCGTGTTTCTGTATTTTGAAAGTTATACATATACAGTTGAAGTCAGAAGTCAGAAGTTTACATACATACCTTAGCCAAATACATTTAAACTCAGTTTTTCACAATTCCTGACATTTAATCCTAGCAAAAATTCCCTGTCTTAGGTCAGTTAGGATCACCACTTTATTTTAAGAATGTGAAATGTCAGAGAGAGAGAATGACTTAATTCAGCTTTTATTTATTTCACCACATTCCCAGTGGGTCAGAAGTTTACATACACTCACGTAGCATTGCCTTTAAATTGCTTAACTTGGGTCAAACATTTTGTGTAGCCTTCCACAAGCTTCCCACAATAAGTTGGGTGAATTTTGGCCCATTCCTCCTGACAGAGCTGGTGTTACCGAGTCAGGTTTGTAGGCCACCTTGCTCGCACACGCTTTTCCAGTTCTGCACACAAATGTTCTAAATGATTGAGGTCAGGGCTTTGTGATGGCCACTCCAATAACTTGACTTTGTTGTCTGTAAGCCATTTTGCCACAACTTTGGAAGTATGCTTGGGGTTATTGTCAATTTGGAAGACCCATTTGCGACCACGCTTTAACTTCCTGACTGATGTCTTGAGATGTTGCTTCAATATATCCATATAATTTTCCTGCCTCATGATTACATCTATTTTGTGAAGCGCACCAGTCCCACCTGCAGTATAGCACCCCCACAACATGATGCTGCCACACCCGTGCTTCACTTTCGGGATGGTGTTCTTCGGCTTGCAAGCCTCCCCCTTTTTCCTCCAATCATAATGATGGTCATTATGGCCGAACAGTTCTATTTTTGTTTCATCAGACCAGAGGACATTTCTCCAAAAAGTATGATCTTTGTTCCCATGTGCAGTTGCAAACCATAGTCTGGCTTTTTTATGGCGTTTTTGGAGCAGTGGCTTCTTCCTTGCTGAGCGGCCTTTCCTTTATCGACATAACCTGACTCTGTGGATATAGATACTTTTGTACCTGTTTCCTCCAGCATCTTCACAAGGTCCTTTCTCTAGGAGACGGAACGCGTCTCCTTCCTGAGTGGTATGACGGCTGCGTGGTCTCATGGTGTTTATACTTGCATACCATTGTTTGTTCAGATGAACGTGGTACCTTCAGGCATTTGGAAAATACTCCCAAGGATGAACCAGACTTGTGGAGGACCACAATTTTTCTTCTGAGATCTTGGCTGATTTCTTTTGATTTTCCCATGATTTCAAGCAAAGAGGCACTGAGGTTGAAGGTAGGCCTTGAAATACATCCACAGGTACACCTCCAATTGACTCAAATGATGTCAGTTAGCCTATCAGAAACTTCTAAAGCCATGACATCATTTTTGGGAATTTTCCAAGCTGTATAAAGGCACAGTCAACTAAGTGTGTGTAAACTTCTGACTCACTGGAATAGTGATACAGTGAAATAAGTTAAATAATTTGTCTGTAAACAGTTGTTGGAAAAATGACTTGTCTCATGCACAAAGTAGATGTCCTAACCGACTTGCCAAAACTATAGTTTGTTATCAAGAAATTTGTGGGGTGGTTGAATAACAAGTTTTAATGACTCCAACCAAAGTGTATGTAAACTTTCGGACTTCAACTGTATATATATTGAAATCTTGATCGCTGATATGCAAAAAGAAAATGGTATTATATCAACAATTGACTAATGGAACAAATACCAAAATATATCATTGTTGGGTGGTGTTTTCCTTTAACAATAACAAATCAACATGTACTAGTGTGCTAGCTGCTCCAGCAATTTACCCAGCACCAGTGAAACAGAGAGAACAGCTCTCTGGGCACTCAAACACAAACACACACACAAAAGGGATACACACAAAAAAGAGACACACACACACAGCAGTAATATAATGGGAATTAGAGTGCTTAATTTTCTCTAGTTGCAGCTGTAGAATTAAAAGGAGTCAAAGGACACAGTCCCTAAAATCAAAACATTTCACAGCTCACAGCTCGTATGTATGGCATTACACCAACATTTGCACGGAATTGACCAGCATCAATTAATCAAGCGTACTGAATCAAACACAAAATATGCATTGTTCAGTTAGCTGTGATTGTGTGGTTTCGTGTGGCTGATTGCCAGTGCTGTGAGGTTTGGCTTTGGGGGAGCTGTAGCATGCAGGCAGCCCAGGCTATCTGCACTCCCTCACTGGCTGCTGGCAGAGAGAGGCATCCCTCAGGGCTTTATCAGTAGGAAACACTCGCTGGAATCAGTCCCAATAACCAATCTATTGCAACTATGAATACACACTCAGCAAGGGTGCATGCAAACACACCAACATGCACTGGGAATTAGTCCCAATAACCAATCTATCGCAACCATAAATACACACTCAACAAGGGTGTATGCAAACACACCAACATGCACTGGGAATTAGTCCCAATAACCAATCTATCGCAACCATTACCACACATGTGTAGATGGGGTGCATGCAAACACACCAACATGCACCGAGAATCAGTCCCAATAACTAATCTATCACAATGATTAACACACACACAGGCGTTAAACGCATGGACGTGCACACTAACTCATAAGCATGGTGATGCAGGATCACACACATACAGGAAATCAGTCCCAATCTATCGGAATGATTAATTGACACCTTGTACAATCTCACACAAACACAGACATGGACTCAGGACATTGCAAGGATTAGTCTACACACCAGTTAATCAGCCAGCAGTACTTACATTGCATTACATTTGAGTAACTTAAAAGACAATCTTATCCAGTGTGACTTACAGTCTGTGCATTCAACTAAATTTAGTCGTTTCTGTACTCTTCCCTGCAGAAACTTCACTTAGACAAGAGGACAGATAGAAAGGATCGCTATTCCGGTTGTGAAGTTATTTGTTAAACTACACCTGATTTAATGTCTGCTTCAAACATTCACACATCAAAACACACATCAAAAACACATCAAAACATATAATGCATCGTTGATCGTTCTAGTCTTACACCAGTCTGTCTCTCTCTTCTTCTCCTCTTATCATCTTTCTTTAGATATAAGGCTAAATCAGCATCTTGCTTTGACATTGTGGAAAGAGATGTCTTGAGAGAGAGCGAAAGAGAGAGAGAGAGCGAGAGAGAAAGAACAGTAGTCTCCGTAGAGTTAAAAAATTAACATTAAAATTCAAGGTAAAACTTTTTTGTTGTTTTGACAGTATTATACAATAAAACTAGTAAATTGCCTTGATTCAGGCAATGCACTTTCAGCGATTTAAGGCGTAAATAGTACATTATACAGTAAGTTCTGAAGACACTTTTGTGCAACAGTACATTACTGTTACCGAATAGCATTGTGGGATTGACAACTGGCAAACGACTGGCAAATGATTCTGAGAGACATCAAGGTCTGAGGTGAACCAACTAAACAAGGTCTGTACAACATTTATGTGAATTACATAGAATATTTTATTTATTTGACCTAAGAACAAATTCTTATTTAGGCCAAAGCCTAACCTGTACAAAGCTTGGCTAATTGTGCGCCGCCCTATGGGACTTCCAATCACGTCCGGTTGTGATACAGCCTGGAATCGTAGCAGGGTATGTAATGACGCCTTTAGCACTAAGATGCAGTGCCTTAGACCGCTGCCCCACTTAGGAGCCTCATATTTCACTAATGAAAAACTGTGATTCATATTGTACATTTGTACATTTATTAACAGTAAAATACTGTGAATTACTATACTGCAGCATAATGTAAATTATGGTGCATTGTGGGGAAATGTTGTGGGCAGGGAAATAATTGCTTTATTTCCAATGGTACTCTAATTCCACCCCACTAGTGGTTGCATGTTATTGTTGTTTCTAGCTCATTAACATATTTTGAGGTGTGCCTTATAGTTTGTGCCAACCGTTAGTGAAAGTGCTGTCCCAATTTAACTAATATGTGGTAATAGTGCCCAAACAATTAAATGTGTATAGGAAACAGAATGGAGTGGCAGCAAGTCTCAAACCATTAATGGCTGTGTCACGCCTTGGTCTTAGTATTTTGTGTTTTCTTTAATTATTTGTTCAGGCCAGGGTGTGACATGGGTTTATTGTATTGTCGTATTGGGGTTTTGTAGGCATTGGGATTGTGGTTGATTAGGGATGTTTCTAGTATAGGCTTGGCTGCCTGAGGCGGTTCTCCATCAGAGTCAGGTGATTCTTGTTGTCCCTGATGGGGAACCGTATTTAGGTAGCCTGGGTTTCACTTTGTATTTCGTGGGTGATTGTTCCTGTCTCTGTGTAGTTTCACCAGATAGGCTGTAATTAGGTTTTCACGTTCCGTTTGTTGTTTTGTATTTGTATAGTTAATTTCATGTATCGCGATTGTTTCATTAAAGACATGAGTAACCACCACGCTGCATTTCGGTCCGACTCTCCTTCAACAAACGAAGAACGTCGTTACAGAATCACCCACCACACATGGACCGAGCAGCGTGTTAACAGGCAGGAGCCAAAGGAGAGGCAACAGAAGCAGCTGCAGTGGGAGAGGCTGCACCACTTGGAGAATTGGACATGGGAGGAAGAACTGGACGGAAAAGGACCCTGGGCTCAGCCTGGTGAATATTGCCGCCCCAAGGAGGAACGAGAGGCGACTAAAGCGGAGAGGCGCTGGTATGAGGAGGCAGCACGGCGACGTGGATGGAAGCCCGGGAATCAGCCCCCAAAATTTCTTGTGAGGGGCTTACAGTGAGTATGGCTACGCCAGGTAGGAGACCCGCGCAAACTCCCTGTGCTTACCGGGGGATAGAGAGACCGGGCAGGCACCGTGTTATGCAGTGGTGCACACGGTGTCCCCAGTGCGGGTGCGCGTATCGGCCGGGCTAGATTGAGCGTCGAGCCAAATGCCATGAAGCCGGCTCTACGCATCTGGTCCCCAGGGCGTCTCCTTGGGCCGGCTTACATAGCACCAGCCTTGTGCTCGGTGTCTCCGGTTCGCCTACATAGCCCAGTGTGGGCTATTCCACCTCGCCGCACTGGAAGGGCGACTGAGAGTATTCAACCGAGTAAGGTTGGGCAGGCTCGGTGCTCAAGGGCTCCAGTGTGCCTGCACGGTCCGGTCTATCCAGAGCCACCTCCACACACCAGTCCTCCGGTAGCAGCTCCCCGCACCAGGCTTCCTGTGCGTGTCCTCGCTCCAGTATCACCAGTGCCAGCACCACGCATCAGGCCTACAGTGCGCCTCGCCTCTCCTGTGCTGTCGGATTCTCCCGCCTGTTCAGCGCTATCAGAGCCTTCCTCCTCTACAGCGCTGCTGTAGTCTCCTGTCTGTTCAGCGCTATCAGAGCCTTTCTCCTCTCCTGCGCTGTCGGAGTCTCCCGCCTGTTCAGCGCTATCAGAGCCTTCCTCCTCTACAGCGCTGCCGGAGCCTCCTGCCTGTTCGGAGCAGCCTGAGCTGTCAGTCTGAATGAAGCAGCCAGAGCTGCCAGTCTGCAAGGAGCTGCTAGTCTGCAAGGTGCTGCCAGCCTGCATGGAGCAGTTAGAGCTGTCAGCCTGCATGGAGCAGTCAGAGCTGTCAGTCTGCATGAAGCAGCCAGAGCTGTCAGTTTGTATGAAGCAGCCAGAGCTGTCAGTCTGTATGAAGCAGCCAGAGCTGTCAGTCGGCATGAAGCAGCCAGAGCTGTCAGTCTGCAAGGAGCTGTCAGTCTGCATGGAGCAGCCAGAGCTGTCAGTCTGCATAGAGCAGCTAGATCCGCCAGTCAGCCATGATTTTCTAGATCTGCCAGTCAACCAGATTCTTCCAGATCTGCCAGTCAACCAGTCTCTTCCAGATCTGCCAGTCAACCAGAATCTTCCAGATCTGCTAGTCAACCAGAATCTTCCAGATCCGCCAGCCAGCCAGGATCTACCGGAGCCGGCTACCTACCTGAGCTTCATCTCAGTACTGGGCTTCCTCTCAGTTCCGGGCTGCCCCTCAGTACTGGGCTGCCCCTCAGTCGCGAGCTGCCCCTCAGTCCCGAGCTTCCTCTCAGTTCCGAGCTGTCCCTCAGTCCCGAGCTGCCCCTCAGTCCCGAGCTGCCCCTCAGTCCCGAGCTGTCCCTCAGTCCCGAGCTGCCCCTCAGTCACGAGCTGATCCTCAGTTCAGTGGGGTTCTGGGTGAGGATAGTAACATCTTTTCATGACAAAACATATTTAATTAGACTGTTTACAGCCCCTATCTCTGCACGCTCGAGAAAGGAATGAATGAGAGAGAGGATGAGATAGAAGTGCACCGTGGTGAGATATTCTGTAGCTAAAGGTAATGTGTCAGCCTATTAATTATGATTTTTTTTAACCTATTACTAGGCTATTGAAAATGAAATACAAATTCACTATAATTGTAGGCTAACTCTGTAAGCCGCACTGCACAATGAACCAACATCATCGCCTAGGCTAGTGGTCTCCAACCGGTCAATCGCAATCCACTGGTTGATCTTCAAGGCATTCATAGTCGATCAGCAAACATTTCAGTAGAAAAGCCAACAATAAAAGCTTGCGTTCCCTTTTTGTATTTGTGTTGGCGATAGGTGGACTTGATTCAGAAGCCCTGTGCACCGGGTAGGCAAAGTGTTCCCATTTTGAAAAGACAAATTCCGTCTTAGATCTATGGCTAAATCAAGTGTGCCTACTGCGCTGTCCAATCGGATAGCTCCAATCACCATTCCTATAGCTTCCACGACTTCGGCCACAGCAAAGTTTAAAGTTGCTTCATAACTTTTATAAAACCATGACGAGAGAGAGGCTGTCAAATCAAATCAAATCAAATTTATTTATATAGCCCTTCGTACATCAGCTGATATCTCAAAGTGCTGTATAGAAACCCAGCCTAAAACCCCAAACAGCAAGCAATGCAGGTGTAGAAGCACGGTGGCTAGGAAAAACTCCCTAGAAAGGCCAAAACCTAGGAAGAAACCTAGAGAGGAACCAGGCTATGTGGGGTGTCCAGTCCTCTTCTGGCTGTGCCGGGTGGAGATTATAACAGAACATGGCCAAGATGTTCAAATGTTCATAAATGACCAGCATAGTCGAATAATAACAAGGCAGAACAGTTGAAACTGGAGCAGCAGCACTGTCAGGTGGACCGGGGACAGCAAGGAGTCATCATGTCAGGTAGTCCTGTCCTGTCAAAGAATACTGCAAAGAGCTGCTGTTTATTTTGAAGTTTTTATTCAGCACTGTCAACACTGTTTTTATTCAACACTATTACAAAACATAAAACTCGCTTCTCCCTACATCCACTCGCACTGCAGCTGCAATATATGAGAAGTCAAGTTTATCGATAGTTATTTTGTTTCAGAAATGTTTAAAAAATTAATGAACGGACATCCAACTCGGAATTCAAAGTCGGAAACTCATCTTTCTAGAGCTCTGACTTTCCGACCTGAAGTTATGAATTTGTGCTCAGCTGTGCCTCGCAAGTGTTACATCAATTTATCTATTTTGTTATCACTGCTTGAGTTTTGAAATATAACCAATATGCTGTGATAATGTATCAGACCTACTACACAAACCTCATTACTACAGAACAGTTTTTATTAGGTTAGTGTTACATGTTTTAAGTCATGTTAAAAAAAATTAAGGGCAGTAGATCTCGGGTTGCTTTTTGACTGCGAAAATGATCTTGACTGAGAAAAGGTTGGTGACCACTGACCTATACATTCTCTCTCAGACTCATGGATGGAAAGTTTGGAGTATGACATAAGCTAACCAGTCCATTCAGTATGCATAATAATACAGTCCACACTGATTACTAGAATGTGTTTAATTCTGGAGTATAGGATAGACCAATTATGTATCAAAGGCATCTTAAATCTAGATATTTTTTCCCCATGTTTTTCTGCCATGCATAATATGCAGTAGGCTATTAGGCTATTTAATGTACAACAGCACAATCATTATTTTAATTCAGTTTTGTTTTACACTGAGTGTACAAAACATTAAGAACACCATGACATCGACTGACCATGGGAATCCAGGTGAAAGCTGTGATCCCATGTCACTTTTTAAATCCACTTCAATAAGTGCTGATAAAGGGGAGGTGACAGGTTAATAAAGGAGGATTTTTAAACCTTGAGACAATTGAGACATGGATTGTGAATATGTGCCATTCAGAGGGGGTGAATGGACAAGAAAAAATACTTAAGTGCCTTTGAATGGGGAATAGTAGTAGGTGCCAGTTCTTTGTGGCAAGAACTGCAACACAACTGTGGGAAGCATTGGAGTCAACACGGGCCAGCATCCCTGTGGATTGCTTTCGAAACCTTGTAGAGTCAATGCCCCGAGGAATTGAGGCTGTTCTGAAGGCAAAAGGGGGTGTACAACTCAGGATTAGGGAGGTGTTCCTAATGTTTTGTACACTTAGTGTACAGGCGTATGCATAAGCTTTAATATGCATATGGTTGTTCTACATGCAACGTCTTAAATGCTTTGAATTAATCATCACCTTAGAAAGCGCTGTCCATTTCATTTTGTCTGGCTTTGAAACAACATCCAAAACGACCATGTTTTCCACTCAATGTCAACCTGTTGTTGAACTTCTTGTTATGCAGGTGAATGAGGACCCAAAAGCGACTTGGCGAAAACAGAGTCTTTAATCCAGTTTAAGGAAATAGCAATACTCCTAGACAATTCGGAACGGTAAATAAAGCATAAAAACAATTTCACTCGTAATCACGAGAACTGACTGGAGACTCGATAATAAACTGCAGGTTGCCTCGGGAAGGCACTTGACCGTAGCAGACTCAGACACCTGCTCACCACGCAGCATCTGAGGGAAACACGACACGACAGGGCGATACAAAGACACAGCACGGTGAACAATATACAAGGATCCGACAGGGCAGAAACGGAAAACAAGGGGAGAAATAGGGACTCTAATCAGGGGAAAAGATAGGGAACAGGTGTGGGAAGACTAAATGATTGATTAGGGGAATAGGAACAGCTGGGAGCAGGAATGGAACGATAGAGAGAAGAGAGAGAGGAAGGGAGAGAGAAAAAGGGGAACGAACCTAAAAAGACCAGCAGGGGGAAAACGAACAGAAGGAAAAGCAAAATGACAAGACAATATAAGACAAAACATGACAGTACCCCCCCACTCACCGAGCGCCTCCTGGCGCACTCGAGGAGGAATCCTGGCGGCCACGGAGGAAATCATCAATCAGTGAACGGTCCAGCACGTCCCGAGACGGAACCCAACTCCTCTCCTCAGGACCGTAACCCTCCCAATCCACTAAGTATTGGTGACCCCGTCCCCGAGAACGCATGTCCATGATCCTACGTACCTTGTAAATAGGTGCGCTCTCGACAAGGACGGGAGGGGGGGAGGGAAGACGAACGGGGGTGCGAAGAAAGGGCTTGACACAGGAGACATGGAAGACAGGATGAACGCAACGAAGATGTCGCGGAAGAAGCAGTCGCACAGCGACAGGATTGACGACCTGGGAGACACGGAACGGACCAATGAACCGCGGAGTCAACTTACGAGAAGCTGTCGTAAGAGGAAGGTTGTGAGTGGAAAGCCACACTCTCTGGCCGCAACAATACCTTGGACTCTTAATCCTACGTTTATTGGCGGCTCTCACAGTCTGTGCCCTGTAACGGCAAAGTGCAGACCTCACCCTCCTCCAGGTGCGCTCACAACGTTGGACAAACGCTTGAGCGGAGGGAACGCTGGACTCGGCAAGCTGGGATGAGAACAGAGGAGGCTGGTAACCCAGACTACTCTGAAACGGAGATAACCCGGTAGCAGACGAAGGAAGCGAGTTGTGAGCGTATTCTGCCCAGGGGAGCTGTTCTGCCCAAGACGCAGGGTTTCTGAAAGAAAGGCTGCGTAGTATGCGACCAATCGTCTGATTGGCCCTCTCTGCTTGACCGTTAGACTGGGGATGAAACCCGGAAGAGAGACTGACGGACGCACCAATCAAACGACAGAACTCCCTCCAAAACTGTGACGTGAATTGCGGACCTCTGTCTGAAACGGCGTCTAACGGGAGGCCATGAATTCTGAACACATTCTCGATGATGATTTGTGCCGTCTCCTTAGCGGAAGGAAGTTTAGCGAGAGGAATGAAATGTGCCGCCTTAGAGAACCTATCGACAACCGTAAGAATCACAGTCTTCCCCGCAGACAAAGGCAGACCGGTAATGAAGTCTAGGGCGATGTGAGACCATGGTCGAGAAGGAATGGGGAGCGGTCTGAGACGACCGGCAGGAGGAGAGTTACCTGACTTAGTCTGTGCGCAGTCCGAACAAGCAGCCACGAAACGGCGCGTGTCACGCTCCTGAGTCGGCCACCAAAAGCGCTGGCGAATAGAAGCAAGAGTGCCTCGAACACCGGGATGACCAGCTAACTTGGCAGAGTGAGCCCACTGAAGAACAGCCAGACGAGTGGAAACAGGAACGAAAAGAAGGTTACTAGGACAAGCGCGCGGCGACGCAGTGTGCGTGAGTGCTTGCTTAACCTGTCTTTCAATTCCCCAGACTGTCAACCCGACAACACGCCCATAAGGAAGAATCCCCTCGGGATCAGTAGAAGCCACAGAAGAACTAAAAAAAGACGGGATAAGGCATCAGGCTTGGTGTTCTTGCTACCCGGACGGTAAGAAATCACAAACTCGAAACGAGCGAAAAATAACGCCCAACGAGCTTGACGAGCATTAAGTCGTTTGGCAGAACGGATGTACTCAAGGTTCTTATGGTCTGTCCAAACGACAAAAGGAACGGTCGCCCCCTCCAACCACTGTCGCCATTCGCCTAGGGCTAAGCAGATGGCGAGCAGTTCGCGGTTACCCACATCATAGTTGCGTTCAGATGGCGACAGGCGATGAGAAAAATAAGCGCAAGGATGAACCTTATCGTCAGACTGGAAGCGCTGGGATAGAATGGCTCCCACGCCTACCTCTGAAGCGTCAACCTCGACAATGAATTGTCTAGTGACGTCAGGAGTAACGAGGATAGGAGCGGACGTAAAACGTTCTTTTAGAAGATCAAAAGCTCCCTGGGCGGAACCGGACCACTTAAAACACGTCTTGACAGAAGTAAGAGCTGTGAGAGGGGCAGCAACTTGACCGAAATTACGAATGAAACGCCGATAGAAATTAGCGAAACCTAGAAAGCGCTGCAACTCGACACGTGACCTTGGAACGGGCCACTCACTGACAGCTTGGACCTTAGTGGAATCCATCTGAATGCCTTCAGCAGAAATAACGGAACCGAGAAAAGTAACGGAGGAGACATGAAAAGAGCACTTCTCAGCCTTCACGTAGAGACAATTCTCTAAAAGGCGCTGGAGAACACGTCGAACGTGCTGAACATGAATCTCGAGTGACGGTGAAAAAATCAGGATATCGTCAAGGTAGACAAAAACAAAGATGTTCAGCATGTCTCTCAGAACATCATTAACTAATGCCTGAAAAACAGCTGGCGCATTGGCGAGACCAAACGGCAGAACCCGGTACTCAAAATGCCCTAACGGAGTGTTAAACGCCGTTTTCCACTCGTCCCCCTCTCTGATGCGCACGAGATGGTAAGCGTTACGAAGGTCCAACTTAGTAAAGCACCTGGCTCCCTGCAGAATCTCGAAGGCTGATGACATAAGGGGAAGCGGATAACGATTCTTAACCGTTATGTCATTCAGCCCTCGATAATCCACGCAGGGGCGCAGAGTACCGTCCTTTTTCTTAACAAAAAAACCCCCGCCCCGGCCGGAGAGGAAGAAGGCACTATGGTACCGGCGTCAAGAGACACAGACAAATAATCCTCGAGAGCCTTACGTTCGGGAGCCGACAGAGAGTATAGTCTACCCCGAGGAGGAGTGGTCCCCGGAAGGAGATCAATACTACAATCATACGACCGGTGAGGAGGAAGGGAGTTGGCTCGGGACCGACTGAAGACCGTGCGCAGATCATGATATTCCTCCGGCACTCCTGTCAAATCGCCAGGTTCCTCCTGCGAAGTGGGGACAGAAGAAATGGGAGGGATGGCAGACATTAAACACTTCACATGACAAGAAACGTTCCAGGATAGGATAGAATTACTAGACCAATTAATAGAAGGATTATGACATACTAGCCAGGGATGACCCAAAACAACAGGTGTAAAAGGTGAACGAAAAATCAAAAAAGAAATAGTCTCACTGTGGTTACCAGATACTGTGAGGGTTAAAGGTAGTGTCTCAAATCTGATACTGGGAAGATGACTACCATCTAAGGCGAACATGGGCGTAGGCTTGTCTAACTGTCTGAAAGGAATGTCATGTTTCCGAGCCCATGCTTCGTCCATGAAACAACCCTCAGCCCCAGAGTCTATCAAGGCACTGCATGTAGCACCCGAACCGGTCCAGCGTAGATGGACCGACATAGTAGTACAGGATCTAGATGGAGAGACCTGAGTAGTAGCGCTCACCAGTAGCCCTCCGCTTACTGATGAGCTCTGGCTTTTACTGGACATGAATTGACAAAATGTCCATCAAATCCGCAATAGAGGCACAGGCGGTTGGTGATCCTCCGTTCCCTCTCCTTAGTCGAGATGCGAATACCTCCCAGCTGCATGGGCTCAGTCTCTGAGCCAGAGGAGGGAGATGGTTGCGATGCGGAGCAGGGAAACACCGTTGACGCGAGCTCTCTTCCACGAGCTTGGTGACGAAGATCTACCCGTCGTTCTATGCGGATGGCGAGAGCAATCAAAGAGTCCACACTGGAAGGAACCTCCCGGGAGAGAATCTCATCTTTGACCACTGCGTGGTGTCCCTCCAGAAAACGAGCGAGCAGCGCCGGCTCGTTCCAGTCACTAGAGGCAGCAAGAGTGCGAAACTCTATAGAGTAATCCGTTATGGATCGATCACCTTGGCATAGGGAAGCCAGGGCCCTAGAAGCCTCCCTACCAAAAACTGAACGGTCAAAAACCCGAATCATCTCCTCTTTAAAGTTCTGGTAATTGTTTGAACAATCAGCCCTTGCCTCCCAGATAGCTGTGCCCCACTCTCGAGCCCGGCCAGTAAGGAGTGAAATGACGTAAGCAACCCGAGCTCTCTCTCTAGAGTATGTGTTGGGTTGGAGAGAGAACACAATATCACACTGAGTGAGAAAGGAGCGGCACTCCTTGGGCTGCCCGGAGTAGCAAGGTGGGTTATTAACCCTAGGTTCCGGAGACTCGGCAGACCAGGAAGTAACAGGTGGCACGAGACGAAGACTCTGGAACTGTCCAGAGAGATCGGAAACCTGAGCGGCCAGGTTCTCCATGGCATGACGAGCAGCAGACAATTCCTGCTCGTGTCTGCCGAGCATGGCTCCTTGGATCTCGACGGCAGTGTTACGAGCGTCTGTAGTCGCTGGGTCCATTCTTTGGTCGGATCCTTCTGTTATGCAGGTGAATGAGGACCCAAAAGCGACTTGGCGAAAACAGAGTCTTTAATCCAGTTTAAGGAAATAGCAATACTCCTAGACAATTCGGAGCGGTAAATAAAGCATAAAAACAATTTCACTCGTAATCACGAGAACTGACTGGAGACTCGATAATAAACTGCAGGTTGCCTCGGGAAGGCACTTGACCGTAGCAGACTCAGACACCTGCTCACCACGCAGCATCTGAGGGAAACACGACACGACAGGGCGATACAAAGACACAGCACGGTGAACAATATACAAGGATCCGACAGGGCAGAAACGGAAAACAAGGGGAGAAATAGGGACTCTAATCAGGGGAAAAGATAGGGAACAGGTGTGGGAAGACTAAATGATTGATTAGGGGAATAGGAACAGCTGGGAGCAGGAATGGAACGATAGAGAGAAGAGAGAGAGGAAGGGAGAGAGAAAAAGGGGAACGAACCTAAAAAGACCAGCAGGGGAAAACGAACAGAAGGAAAAGCAAAATGACAAGACAATATAAGACAAAACATGACAGTACCCCCCCACTCACCGAGCGCCTCCTGGCGCACTCGAGGAGGAATCCTGGCGGCCACGGAGGAAATCATCAATCAGTGAACGGTCCAGCACGTCCCGAGACGGAACCCAACTCCTCTCCTCAGGACCGTAACCCTCCCAATCCACTAAGTATTGGTGACCCCGTCCCGAGAACGCATGTCCATGATCCTACGTACCTTGTAAATAGGTGCGCTCTCGACAAGGACGGGAGGGGGGGAGGGAAGACGAACGGGGGTGCGAAGAAAGGGCTTGACACAGGAGACATGGAAGACAGGATGAACGCAACGAAGATGTCGCGGAAGAAGCAGTCGCACAGCGACAGGATTGACGACCTGGGAGACACGGAACGGACCAATGAACCGCGGAGTCAACTTACGAGAAGCTGTCGTAAGAGGAAGGTTGCGAGTGGAAAGCCACACTCTCTGGCCGCAACAATACCTTGGACTCTTAATCCTACGTTTATTGGCGGCTCTCACAGTCTGTGCCCTGTAACGGCAAAGTGCAGACCTCACCCTCCTCCAGGTGCGCTCACAACGTTGGACAAACGCTTGAGCGGAGGGAACGCTGGACTCGGCAAGCTGGGATGAGAACAGAGGAGGCTGGTAACCCAGACTACTCTGAAACGGAGATAACCCGGTAGCAGACGAAGGAAGCGAGTTGTGAGCGTATTCTGCCCAGGGGAGCTGTTCTGCCCAAGACGCAGGGTTTCTGAAAGAAAGGCTGCGTAGTATGCGACCAATCGTCTGATTGGCCCTCTCTGCTTGACCGTTAGACTGGGGATGAAACCCGGAAGAGAGACTGACGGACGCACCAATCAAACGACAGAACTCCCTCCAAAACTGTGACGTGAATTGCGGACCTCTGTCTGAAACGGCGTCTAACGGGAGGCCATGAATTCTGAACACATTCTCGATGATGATTTGTGCCGTCTCCTTAGCGGAAGGAAGTTTAGCGAGAGGAATGAAATGTGCCGCCTTAGAGAACCTATCGACAACCGTAAGAATCACAGTCTTCCCCGCAGACAAAGGCAGACCGGTAATGAAGTCTAGGGCGATGTGAGACCATGGTCGAGAAGGAATGGGGAGCGGTCTGAGACGACCGGCAGGAGGAGAGTTACCTGACTTAGTCTGTGCGCAGTCCGAACAAGCAGCCACGAAACGGCGCGTGTCACGCTCCTGAGTCGGCCACCAAAAGCGCTGGCGAATAGAAGCAAGAGTGCCTCGAACACCGGGATGACCAGCTAACTTGGCAGAGTGAGCCCACTGAAGAACAGCCAGACGAGTGGAAACAGGAACGAAAAGAAGGTTACTAGGACAAGCGCGCGGCGACGCAGTGTGCGTGAGTGCTTGCTTAACCTGTCTTTCAATTCCCCAGACTGTCAACCCGACAACACGCCCATAAGGAAGAATCCCCTCGGGATCAGTAGAAGCCACAGAAGAACTAAAAAGACGGGATAAGGCATCAGGCTTGGTGTTCTTGCTACCCGGACGGTAAGAAATCACAAACTCGAAACGAGCGAAAAATAACGCCCAACGAGCTTGACGAGCATTAAGTCGTTTGGCAGAACGGATGTACTCAAGGTTCTTATGGTCTGTCCAAACGACAAAAGGAACGGTCGCCCCCTCCAACCACTGTCGCCATTCGCCTAGGGCTAAGCAGATGGCGAGCAGTTCGCGGTTACCCACATCATAGTTGCGTTCAGATGGCGACAGGCGATGAGAAAAATAAGCGCAAGGATGAACCTTATCGTCAGACTGGAAGCGCTGGGATAGAATGGCTCCCACGCCTACCTCTGAAGCGTCAACCTCGACAATGAATTGTCTAGTGACGTCAGGAGTAACGAGGATAGGAGCGGACGTAAAACGTTCTTTTAGAAGATCAAAAGCTCCCTGGGCGGAACCGGACCACTTAAAACACGTCTTGACAGAAGTAAGAGCTGTGAGAGGGGCAGCAACTTGACCGAAATTACGAATGAAACGCCGATAGAAATTAGCGAAACCTAGAAAGCGCTGCAACTCGACACGTGACCTTGGAACGGGCCACTCACTGACAGCTTGGACCTTAGTGGAATCCATCTGAATGCCTTCAGCAGAAATAACGGAACCGAGAAAAGTAACGGAGGAGACATGAAAAGAGCACTTCTCAGCCTTCACGTAGAGACAATTCTCTAAAAGGCGCTGGAGAACACGTCGAACGTGCTGAACATGAATCTCGAGTGACGGTGAAAAAATCAGGATATCGTCAAGGTAGACAAAAACAAAGATGTTCAGCATGTCTCTCAGAACATCATTAACTAATGCCTGAAAAACAGCTGGCGCATTGGCGAGACCAAACGGCAGAACCCGGTACTCAAAATGCCCTAACGGAGTGTTAAACGCCGTTTTCCACTCGTCCCCCTCTCTGATGCGCACGAGATGGTAAGCGTTACGAAGGTCCAACTTAGTAAAGCACCTGGCTCCCTGCAGAATCTCGAAGGCTGATGACATAAGGGGAAGCGGATAACGATTCTTAACCGTTATGTCATTCAGCCCTCGATAATCCACGCAGGGGCGCAGAGTACCGTCCTTTTTCTTAACAAAAAAAACCCCGCCCCGGCCGGAGAGGAAGAAGGCACTATGGTACCGGCGTCAAGAGACACAGACAAATAATCCTCGAGAGCCTTACGTTCGGGAGCCGACAGAGAGTATAGTCTACCCCGAGGAGGAGTGGTCCCCGGAAGGAGATCAATACTACAATCATACGACCGGTGAGGAGGAAGGGAGTTGGCTCGGGACCGACTGAAGACCGTGCGCAGATCATGATATTCCTCCGGCACTCCTGTCAAATCGCCAGGTTCCTCCTGCGAAGTGGGGACAGAAGAAATGGGAGGGATGGCAGACATTAAACACTTCACATGACAAGAAACGTTCCAGGATAGGATAGAATTACTAGACCAATTAATAGAAGGATTATGACATACTAGCCAGGGATGACCCAAAACAACAGGTGTAAAAGGTGAACGAAAAATCAAAAAAGAAATAGTCTCACTGTGGTTACCAGATACTGTGAGGGTTAAAGGTAGTGTCTCAAATCTGATACTGGGAAGATGACTACCATCTAAGGCGAACATGGGCGTAGGCTTGTCTAACTGTCTGAAAGGAATGTCATGTTTCCGAGCCCATGCTTCGTCCATGAAACAACCCTCAGCCCCAGAGTCTATCAAGGCACTGCATGTAGCACCCGAACCGGTCCAGCGTAGATGGACCGACATAGTAGTACAGGATCTAGATGGAGAGACCTGAGTAGTAGCGCTCACCAGTAGCCCTCCGCTTACTGATGAGCTCTGGCTTTTACTGGACATGAATTGACAAAATGTCCATCAAATCCGCAATAGAGGCACAGGCGGTTGGTGATCCTCCGTTCCCTCTCCTTAGTCGAGATGCGAATACCTCCCAGCTGCATGGGCTCAGTCTCTGAGCCAGAGGAGGGAGATGGTTGCGATGCGGAGCAGGGAAACACCGTTGACGCGAGCTCTCTTCCACGAGCTTGGTGACGAAGATCTACCCGTCGTTCTATGCGGATGGCGAGAGCAATCAAAGAGTCCACACTGGAAGGAACCTCCCGGGAGAGAATCTCATCTTTGACCACTGCGTGGTGTCCCTCCAGAAAACGAGCGAGCAGCGCCGGCTCGTTCCAGTCACTAGAGGCAGCAAGAGTGCGAAACTCTATAGAGTAATCCGTTATGGATCGATCACCTTGGCATAGGGAAGCCAGGGCCCTAGAAGCCTCCCTACCAAAAACTGAACGGTCAAAAACCCGAATCATCTCCTCTTTAAAGTTCTGGTAATTGTTTGAACAATCAGCCCTTGCCTCCCAGATAGCTGTGCCCCACTCTCGAGCCCGGCCAGTAAGGAGTGAAATGACGTAAGCAACCCGAGCTCTCTCTCTAGAGTATGTGTTGGGTTGGAGAGAGAACACAATATCACACTGAGTGAGAAAGGAGCGGCACTCCTTGGGCTGCCCGGAGTAGCAAGGTGGGTTATTAACCCTAGGTTCCGGAGACTCGGCAGACCAGGAAGTAACAGGTGGCACGAGACGAAGACTCTGGAACTGTCCAGAGAGATCGGAAACCTGAGCGGCCAGGTTCTCCATGGCATGACGAGCATGACGAGCAGCAGACAATTCCTGCTCGTGTCTGCCGAGCATGGCTCCTTGGATCTCGACGGCAGTGTTACGAGCGTCTGTAGTCGCTGGGTCCATTCTTTGGTCGGATCCTTCTGTTATGCAGGTGAATGAGGACCCAAAAGCGACTTGGCGAAAACAGAGTCTTTAATCCAGTTTAAGGAAATAGCAATACTCCTAGACAATTCGGAGCGGTAAATAAAGCATAAAAACAATTTCACTCGTAATCACGAGAACTGACTGGAGACTCGATAATAAACTGCAGGTTGCCTCGGGAAGGCACTTGACCGTAGCAGACTCAGACACCTGCTCACCACGCAGCATCTGAGGGAAACACGACACGACAGGGCGATACAAAGACACAGCACGGTGAACAATATACAAGGATCCGACAGGGCAGAAACGGAAAACAAGGGGAGAAATAGGGACTCTAATCAGGGGAAAAGATAGGGAACAGGTGTGGGAAGACTAAATGATTGATTAGGGGAATAGGAACAGCTGGGAGCAGGAATGGAACGATAGAGAGAAGAGAGAGAGGAAGGGAGAGAGAAAAAGGGGAACGAACCTAAAAAAGACCAGCAGGGGGAAAACGAACAGAAGGAAAAGCAAAATGACAAGACAATATAAGACAAAACATGACAGTACCCCCCCACTCACCGAGCGCCTCCTGGCGCACTCGAGGAGGAATCCTGGCGGCCACGGAGGAAATCATCAATCAGTGAACGGTCCAGCACGTCCCGAGACGGAACCCAACTCCTCTCCTCAGGACCGTAACCCTCCCAATCCACTAAGTATTGGTGACCCCGTCCCGAGAACGCATGTCCATGATCCTACGTACCTTGTAAATAGGTGCGCTCTCGACAAGGACGGGGGGGGGAGGGAAGACGAACGGGGGTGCGAAGAAAGGGCTTGACACAGGAGACATGGAAGACAGGATGAACGCAACGAAGATGTCGCGGAAGAAGCAGTCGCACAGCGACAGGATTGATGACCTGGGAGACACGGAACGGACCAATGAACCGCGGAGTCAACTTACGAGAAGCTGTCGTAAGAGGAAGGTTGCGAGTGGAAAGCCACACTCTCTGGCCGCAACAATACCTTGGACTCTTAATCCTACGTTTATTGGCGGCTCTCACAGTCTGTGCCCTGTAACGGCAAAGTGCAGACCTCACCCTCCTCCAGGTGCGCTCACAACGTTGGACAAACGCTTGAGCGGAGGGAACGCTGGACTCGGCAAGCTGGGATGAGAACAGAGGAGGCTGGTAACCCAGACTACTCTGAAACGGAGATAACCCGGTAGCAGACGAAGGAAGCGAGTTGTGAGCGTATTCTGCCCAGGGGAGCTGTTCTGCCCAAGACGCAGGGTTTCTGAAAGAAAGGCTGCGTAGTATGCGACCAATCGTCTGATTGGCCCTCTCTGCTTGACCGTTAGACTGGGGATGAAACCCGGAAGAGAGACTGACGGACGCACCAATCAAACGACAGAACTCCCTCCAAAACTGTGACGTGAATTGCGGACCTCTGTCTGAAACGGCGTCTAACGGGAGGCCATGAATTCTGAACACATTCTCGATGATGATTTGTGCCGTCTCCTTAGCGGAAGGAAGTTTAGCGAGAGGAATGAAATGTGCCGCCTTAGAGAACCTATCGACAACCGTAAGAATCACAGTCTTCCCCGCAGACAAAGGCAGACCGGTAATGAAGTCTAGGGCGATGTGAGACCATGGTCGAGAAGGAATGGGGAGCGGTCTGAGACGACCGGCAGGAGGAGAGTTACCTGACTTAGTCTGTGCGCAGTCCGAACAAGCAGCCACGAAACGGCGCGTGTCACGCTCCTGAGTCGGCCACCAAAAGCGCTGGCGAATAGAAGCAAGAGTGCCTCGAACACCGGGATGACCAGCTAACTTGGCAGAGTGAGCCCACTGAAGAACAGCCAGACGAGTGGAAACAGGAACGAAAAGAAGGTTACTAGGACAAGCGCGCGGCGACGCAGTGTGCGTGAGTGCTTGCTTAACCTGTCTTTCAATTCCCCAGACTGTCAACCCGACAACACGCCCATAAGGAAGAATCCCCTCGGGATCAGTAGAAGCCACAGAAGAACTAAAAAGACGGGATAAGGCATCAGGCTTGGTGTTCTTGCTACCCGGACGGTAAGAAATCACAAACTCGAAACGAGCGAAAAATAACGCCCAACGAGCTTGACGAGCATTAAGTCGTTTGGCAGAACGGATGTACTCAAGGTTCTTATGGTCTGTCCAAACGACAAAGGAACGGTCGCCCCCTCCAACCACTGTCGCCATTCGCCTAGGGCTAAGCAGATGGCGAGCAGTTCGCGGTTACCCACATCATAGTTGCGTTCAGATGGCGACAGGCGATGAGAAAAATAAGCGCAAGGATGAACCTTATCGTCAGACTGGAAGCGCTGGGATAGAATGGCTCCCACGCCTACCTCTGAAGCGTCAACCTCGACAATGAATTGTCTAGTGACGTCAGGAGTAACGAGGATAGGAGCGGACGTAAAACGTTCTTTTAGAAGATCAAAAGCTCCCTGGGCGGAACCGGACCACTTAAAACACGTCTTGACAGAAGTAAGAGCTGTGAGAGGGGCAGCAACTTGACCGAAATTACGAATGAAACGCCGATAGAAATTAGCGAAACCTAGAAAGCGCTGCAACTCGACACGTGACCTTGGAACGGGCCACTCACTGACAGCTTGGACCTTAGTGGAATCCATCTGAATGCCTTCAGCGGAAATAACGGAACCGAGAAAAGTAACGGAGGAGACATGAAAAGAGCACTTCTCAGCCTTCACGTAGAGACAATTCTCTAAAAGGCGCTGGAGAACACGTCGAACGTGCTGAACATGAATCTCGAGTGACGGTGAAAAAATCAGGATATCGTCAAGGTAGACAAAAACAAAGATGTTCAGCATGTCTCTCAGAACATCATTAACTAATGCCTGAAAAACAGCTGGCGCATTGGCGAGACCAAACGGCAGAACCCGGTACTCAAAATGCCCTAACGGAGTGTTAAACGCCGTTTTCCACTCGTCCCCCTCTCTGATGCGCACGAGATGGTAAGCGTTACGAAGGTCCAACTTAGTAAAGCACCTGGCTCCCTGCAGAATCTCGAAGGCTGATGACATAAGGGGAAGCGGATAACGATTCTTAACCGTTATGTCATTCAGCCCTCGATAATCCACGCAGGGGCGCAGAGTACCGTCCTTTTTCTTAACAAAAAAAACCCCGCCCCGGCCGGAGAGGAAGAAGGCACTATGGTACCGGCGTCAAGAGACACAGACAAATAATCCTCGAGAGCCTTACGTTCGGGAGCCGACAGAGAGTATAGTCTACCCCGAGGAGGAGTGGTCCCCGGAAGGAGATCAATACTACAATCATACGACCGGTGAGGAGGAAGGGAGTTGGCTCGGGACCGACTGAAGACCGTGCGCAGATCATGATATTCCTCCGGCACTCCTGTCAAATCGCCAGGTTCCTCCTGCGAAGTGGGGACAGAAGAAATGGGAGGGATGGCAGACATTAAACACTTCACATGACAAGAAACGTTCCAGGATAGGATAGAATTACTAGACCAATTAATAGAAGGATTATGACATACTAGCCAGGGATGACCCAAAACAACAGGTGTAAAAGGTGAACGAAAAATCAAAAAAGAAATAGTCTCACTGTGGTTACCAGATACTGTGAGGGTTAAAGGTAGTGTCTCAAATCTGATACTGGGAAGATGACTACCATCTAAGGCGAACATGGGCGTAGGCTTGTCTAACTGTCTGAAAGGAATGTCATGTTTCCGAGCCCATGCTTCGTCCATGAAACAACCCTCAGCCCCAGAGTCTATCAAGGCACTGCATGTAGCACCCGAACCGGTCCAGCGTAGATGGACCGACATAGTAGTACAGGATCTAGATGGAGAGACCTGAGTAGTAGCGCTCACCAGTAGCCCTCCGCTTACTGATGAGCTCTGGCTTTTACTGGACATGAATTGACAAAATGTCCATCAAATCCGCAATAGAGGCACAGGCGGTTGGTGATCCTCCGTTCCCTCTCCTTAGTCGAGATGCGAATACCTCCCAGCTGCATGGGCTCAGTCTCTGAGCCAGAGGAGGGAGATGGTTGCGATGCGGAGCAGGGAAACACCGTTGACGCGAGCTCTCTTCCACGAGCTTGGTGACGAAGATCTACCCGTCGTTCTATGCGGATGGCGAGAGCAATCAAAGAGTCCACACTGGAAGGAACCTCCCGGGAGAGAATCTCATCTTTGACCACTGCGTGGTGTCCCTCCAGAAAACGAGCGAGCAGCGCCGGCTCGTTCCAGTCACTAGAGGCAGCAAGAGTGCGAAACTCTATAGAGTAATCCGTTATGGATCGATCACCTTGGCATAGGGAAGCCAGGGCCCTAGAAGCCTCCCTACCAAAAACTGAACGGTCAAAAACCCGAATCATCTCCTCTTTAAAGTTCTGGTAATTGTTTGAACAATCAGCCCTTGCCTCCCAGATAGCTGTGCCCCACTCTCGAGCCCGGCCAGTAAGGAGTGAAATGACGTAAGCAACCCGAGCTCTCTCTAGAGTATGTGTTGGGTTGGAGAGAGAACACAATATCACACTGAGTGAGAAAGGAGCGGCACTCCTTGGGCTGCCCGGAGTAGCAAGGTGGGTTATTAACCCTAGGTTCCGGAGACTCGGCAGACCAGGAAGTAACAGGTGGCACGAGACGAAGACTCTGGAACTGTCCAGAGAGATCGGAAACCTGAGCGGCCAGGTTCTCCATGGCATGACGAGCAGCAGACAATTCCTGCTCGTGTCTGCCGAGCATGGCTCCTTGGATCTCGACGGCAGTGTTACGAGCGTCTGTAGTCGCTGGGTCCATTCTTTGGTCGGATCCTTCTGTTATGCAGGTGAATGAGGACCCAAAAGCGACTTGGCGAAAACAGAGTCTTTAATCCAGTTTAAGGAAATAGCAATACTCCTAGACAATTCGGAGCGGTAAATAAAGCATAAAAACAATTTCACTCGTAATCACGAGAACTGACTGGAGACTCGATAATAAACTGCAGGTTGCCTCGGGAAGGCACTTGACCGTAGCAGACTCAGACACCTGCTCACCACGCAGCATCTGAGGGAAACACGACACGACAGGGCGATACAAAGACACAGCACGGTGAACAATATACAAGGATCCGACAGGGCAGAAACGGAAAACAAGGGGAGAAATAGGGACTCTAATCAGGGGAAAAGATAGGGAACAGGTGTGGGAAGACTAAATGATTGATTAGGGGAATAGGAACAGCTGGGAGCAGGAACGGAACGATAGAGAGAAGAGAGAGAGGAAGGGAGAGAGAAAAAGGGGAACGAACCTAAAAAGACCAGCAGGGGGAAAACGAACAGAAGGAAAAGCAAAATGACAAGACAATATAAGACAAAACATGACACTTCTTTCTTCAAATTCATCATCAAAGATAGGCCAAAAAATGTAGCCTAACATTGAGTTTTAAAAGTACAATACTGTTTTGATTATATGTTTGTTGTGATTTTTGATTGCATTTGCATTGATGTCAGAGTGGTTAGAGGGACAATAGAGCCCTGAGTACCAAGCCATTAGGACCTGATGACAGTAGCGGTGTGTGGGATAATTGCGTTGTTTGCTCTATAACCTGTTAGTTCATATGCCTTGACACCATGATATATAGGCCCAAGGCCGAGACAATAGGAAGACACAGTGGCAGAATAAATTCAACCACACCTTTGTTTCATCACAAAACCAGAGAGCAACATCTGTCCGGTGAAGTCCACAAAGCATATTGCATGTAACAAACAGTTACATGACCAACATCATTGTCAATCAAGTTAAAGTTTCCGACATTTTCGGACTACTAAACAACTATTGATCATCATCATCAAATCACCTATGCTTAATCTAATACAGTGACAACTAAAAGATTCCAAAAACAATATAGTTCAATCAACATAATCATGTTGCTGTCCATGGTACTGATTTCTCTCTCTCTCTCCCTCTCTCTGTGTGTGTGTGTGTGTGTGTGTGTGTGTGTGTGTGTGTGTGTGTGTGTGTGTGTGTGTGTGTGTGTGTGTGTGTGTGTGTGTGTGTGTGTGTGTGTGTGTGTGTGTGTGTGTGTGTGTGTGTGTGTGTGTGTGTGTGTGTAGAAAAAACATGTTGACTCACCCTACTTGTAGAAATGCCAATGCTATTATCCTGTCTTTCATGTTGCCAAAATAGTCTATGACCCTGTCATACAGTACACGCTTTTAGTTTTGGTTGTCAATGCTATGGGCAACAACAATATCATGGTCTTTTTGACCAGACAGCAACAGATAGATGGGCTACACATACAGAGACAGAGGGGCGCTGTTTTGCTCGCTCGGGTGCTTTCTCCGGTGAGATACATTCAACCTCTTGCAAATTGAAGGAAAATTATGAAACACAAAGAGACTTAAGATAAATTGTCTTATTTTGTATTTTTTTCATGCCTTCATGAATACACACCATAGCCTGATGGTCATTAGCAAGTTGGGTACTACCATCGCATGTCCAGAGTGCGTAAGAGGAGAGTGCGTAAGAGGTGATTGCACCAATTTGTAAGTCGCTCTGGATAAGAGCGTCTGCTAGATGACTTAAATGTAAATGTAAAAATTACCGTGACTCAACGGTCACGTGGAATTTGACTGCGTTCAAGACTCATGACTGCTGGAGTGGCGGTAATACGGTCACCGCAACAGCCCTTGGTCAACCTAAATCAAATCAAATGTTATTGGTCACATACACATGGTTAGCAGATGATAATGCGAGTGTAGCGAAATGCTTGTACTTATAGTTCTGGACATCTTATAATTTGGACATTTTCACTTAGGGGTGTACTCACTTTTGTTGCCAGCGGTTTAAACATTAATGGCTATGTGTTGAGTTATTTTGAGGGGACAGCAAATTTACACTGTTATACAAGCTGTACACTCACTACTTTACATTGTAGCAAAGTGTCATTTCTTCAGTGTTGTCACTTGAAAAGATATACTGAAATATTTACAAAAATGTGAGGGGTGTACTCACTTTTGTGATATACTGTATATACTGTATCTTATACCATCTATTGCATCCTTGCCTATGCCGCTCGGGCCATTGCTCTTCCATATATTTATGTGTACATATTCTTATTCCATCCCTTTCGATTTGTGTGTATTAGGTAGTTGTTGTGGAATTGTTAAATTGCTTGTTAGATATTACTGCACTGTCGGAACCATAAGCACTAACATTTCGCTACTCTCGCATTATCATCTGCTAATCATGTGTATGTGGCCCTTCCTTGGACACTGTGCTATCTAACCTCCAAACGAGCTTCAATGCCGTACAACACTCCTTCCGTGACCTCCGACTGCTCTTAAACGCTAGTAAAACCCAAATGCATGCTTTTCAACCGTTCGCTGCCTGCACCCGCACACCCGACTAGCACCACCACCCTAGATGGTTCCAACCTAGAATATGTGGACATCTATAAGTACCTAGGTGTCTGGCTAGACTGTAAACTCTCCTTCCAGACTCATATCAAACATCTCCAATCTAAAATCAAATCTAGATTCGGCTTTCTATTTCGCAACAAAGCCTCCTTCACTCACGCCGCCAAACTTACCCTAGTAAAACTGACTATCCTACCGATACTCGACTTCGGCGATGTCATCTACAAAATAACTTCCAATACTCTACTCAGCAAACTGGATGCAGTTTATCACAGTGTCATCCGTTTTGTTACTAAAGCACCTTATACCACCCACCACTGCGACCTGTATGCTCTCGTCGGCTAGCCCTCGCTACATATTCGTCGCCAGACCCACTGGCTCCAGGTCATTCACAAGTCCATGCTAGGTAAAGCTCTGTCTTATCTCAGTTCACTGGTCACGATGGCAACACCCACCCGTAGCACGCGCTCCAGCAGGTGTTTCTCACTGATCATCCCTAAAGCCAACGCCTCATTTGGCCGCCTTTCCTTCCAGTTCTCTGCTGCCTGTGACTGGAACAATTGCAAAAATCACTGAAGTTGGGGACTTTTAATCTCCCTCACCAACTTTAAACAACTGCTATCTGAGCAGCTTACCGATTGCTGCAGCTGTACATAGTCCATCGGTAAATAGCCCACCCAATTTACCTACCTCATCCCCATACTGTTTTTATTTATTTACTTTTCTGCTCTTTTGCACACCATTATCTATACCTGCACATGACCATCTGATCATTTATCACTCCAGTGTTAATCTGCTAAATTGTAATTATTCGCCTACCTCCTCCTGCCTTTTGCACACAATGTATATAGACTCCTTTTTGTATTTTTTTTCTACTGTGTTATTGACTTGTTTATTGTTTACTCCATGTGTAACTCTGTGTTGTCTGTTCACACTGCTATGCTTTGTCTTGGCCAGGTAGCAGTTGTAAATGAGAACTTGTTCTCAACTTGCCTATCTGGTAAAATAAATGTGAAATAAATAAGAAATCTAAATGTAATCCATTTTAAATTCAGTCTGTAACACAACAACATTTGTAAAAAGTCAAGGGGAGTGAATACTTTATGAAGACACTTGGAAAGTATTCAGACCCCTTGACTTTTTCCACATTTGTTACGTTACAGCCACATTCTAAAATGGATTAAATTGTTTTTTTGCCCCTCATCAATCAACACACAATACCCCATAATGACAAAGCAAAAATATGTTTAAAAAATATATACAGACCATTTACTCAGTACTTTGTTGAAGCACCTTTGGCAGGTATTACAGCATCGAGTCTTCTTGGGTATGATGCTACAAGCTTGGCACACATGTATTTGGGTAAAATCTCCCTGATCTTTGTGGTGTTCCTGACCTCTAGGTCCCCCCCATCTACCAGTTTCTGGACATTAGCTCCACTCCACTCCCAGCCACAGAGATTGTTTGGCTTGGGATGTAATGTGTGTCCCCCAAAGGCCACCCTGTGGTCAAATCACATGGCTAAATGTTTTGCTGTATTTGCTGTAACTTGTACACTGACTTCCCTTATGTTAGTTGCCTTCCCTTACGCTAGTTCCTTTATGTTTGTTCCTTTACATTAGCTCCCTTATGTTAATTCCTTTACGCTATTTCCTTTACGTTTGTTCCTTTACATTAGCTCCCTTATGTTAGTTCCTTTACACTAGTTCCTTTATGTTTGTTCCTTTACATTAGCTCCCTTATGTTAATTCCTTTACACTAGTTCCTTTATGTTTGTTCCTTTACATTAGCTCCTTTATGTTTGTACCTTTACATTAGCTCCCTTAAGTTAGTTCCTTTACGCTAGTTCCTTTACGTTTGTTCCTTTACGCTAGTTCCTTTATGTTAGTTCCTTTACATTAGCTCCCTTATGTTAGTTCCTTTATGCTAGTTCCTTTACGTTTGTTCCTTTACGCTAGTTCCTTTATGTTTGTTCCTTTACATTAGCTCCCTTAAGTTAGTTCCTTTACACTAGTTCCTTTATGTTTGTTCCTTTACATTAGCTCCCTTAAGTTAGTTCCTTTACGCTAGTTCCTTTACGTTTGTTCCTTTACATTAGCTCCCTTATGTTAGTTCCTTTACACTAGTTCCTTTATGTTTGTTCCTTTACATTAGCTCCCTTAAGTTAGTTCCTTTACGCTAGTTCCTTTACGTTTGTTCCTTTACGCTAGTTCCTTTATGTTTCTTCCTTTACATTAGCTCCCTTATGTTAGTTCCTTTACACTAGTTCCTTTATGTTTGTTCCTTTACATTAGCTCCCTTATGTTAGTTCCTTTACGCTAGTTCCTTTACGTTTGTTCCTTTACGCTAGTTCCTTTATGTTTGTTCCTTTACGTTAGCTCCCTTATGTTAGTTCCTTTACAATAGTTCCTTTATGTTTGTTCCTTTACGCTAGTTCCTTTATGCTTGTTCCTTTACATTAGCTCCCTTATGTTAGTTCCTTTACACTAGTTCCTTTATGTTTGTTCCTTTACACTAGTTCCTTTATGTTTGTTCCTTTACATTAGCTCCCTTATGTTAGTTCCTTTACGCTAGTTCCTTTATGTTTGTTCCTTTACATTAGCTCCCTTATGTTAGTTCCTTTACACTAGTTCCTTTATGTTTGTTCCTTTACATTAGCTCCCTTATGTTAGTTCCTTTACGCTAGTTCCTTTATGTTTGTTCCTTTACATTAGCTCCCTTAAGTTAGTTCCTTTACACTAGTTCCTTTATGTTTGTTCCTTTACATTAGCTCCCTTAAGTTAGTTCCTTTACGCTAGTTCCTTTACGCTAGTTCCTTTATGTTTGTTCCTTTACATTAGCTCCCTTATGTTAGTTCCTTTACACTAGTTCCTTTATGTTTGTTCCTTTACATTAGCTCCCTTAAGTTAGTTCCTTTACGCTAGTTCCTTTACATTTGTTCCTTTACGCTAGTTCCTTTATGTTTCTTCCTTTACATTAGCTCCCTTATGTTAGTTCCTTTACACTAGTTCCTTTATGTTTGTTCCTTTACATTAGCTCCCTTATGTTAGTTCCTTTACGCTAGTTCCTTTACGTTTGTTCCTTTACATTAGCTCCCTTATGTTAGTTCCTTTACGCTAGTTCCTTTATGTTTGTTCCTTTACATTAGCTCCCTTATGTTAGTTCCTTTACACTAGTTCCTTTATGTTTGTTCCTTTACATTAGCTCCCTTATGTTAGTTCCTTTACGCTAGTTCCTTTACGTTTGTTCCTTTATGCTAGTTCCTTTATGTTTGTTCCTTTACATTAGCTCCCTTATGTTAGTTCCTTTACACTAGTTCCTTTATGTTTGTTCCTTTACATTAGCTCCCTTATGTTAGTTCCTTTATGCTAGTTCCTTTACGTTTGTTCCTTTACGCTAGTTCCTTTATGTTTGTTCCTTTACATTAGCTCCCTTATGTTAGTTCCTTTACGCTAGTTCCTTTACGTTTGTTCCTTTACGCTAGTTCCTTTATGTTTGTTCCTTTACATTAGCTCCCTTATGTTAGTTCCTTTACACTAGTTCCTTTATGTTTGTTCCTTTACATTAGCTCCCTTAAGTTAGTTCCTTTACGCTATTTCCTTTACGTTTGTTCCTTTACATTAGCTCCCTTATGTTAGTTCCTTTACACTAGTTCCTTTATGTTTGTTCCTTTACATTAGCTCCCTTATGTTAGTTCCTTTACACTAGTTCCTTTATGTTTGTTCCTTTACATTAGCTCCCTTAAGTTAGTTCCTTTACACTAGTTCCTTTATGTTTGTTCCTTTACATTAGCTCCCTTAAGTTAGTTCCTTTACGCTAGTTCCTTTACGCTAGTTCCTTTATGTTTGTTCCTTTACATTAGCTCCCTTATGTTAGTTCCTTTACACTAGTTCCTTTATGTTTGTTCCTTTACATTAGCTCCCTTAAGTTAGTTCCTTTACGCTAGTTCCTTTACATTTGTTCCTTTACGCTAGTTCCTTTATGTTTCTTCCTTTACATTAGCTCCCTTATGTTAGTTCCTTTACAATAGCTCCCTTATGTTAGTTCCTTTACACTAGTTCCTTTATGTTTGTTCCTTTACATTAGCTCCCTTATGTTAGTTCCTTTACGCTAGTTCCTTTACGTTTGTTCCTTTACATTAGCTCCCTTATGTTAGTTCCTTTACGCTAGTTCCTTTATGTTTGTTCCTTTACATTAGCTCCCTTATGTTAGTTCCTTTACACTAGTTCCTTTATGTTTGTTCCTTTACATTAGCTCCCTTATGTTAGTTCCTTTACGCTAGTTCCTTTACGTTTGTTCCTTTATGCTAGTTCCTTTATGTTTGTTCCTTTACATTAGCTCCCTTATGTTAGTTCCTTTACAATAGCTCCCTTATGTTAGTTCCTTTACACTAGTTCCTTTATGTTTGTTCCTTTACGCTAGTTCCTTTATGTTTGTTCCTTTACATTAGCTCCCTTATGTTAGTTCCTTTACACTAGTTCCTTTATGTTTGTTCCTTTACATTAGCTCCCTTATGTTAGTTCCTTTATGCTAGTTCCTTTACGTTTGTTCCTTTACGCTAGTTCCTTTATGTTTGTTCCTTTACATTAGCTCCCTTATGTTAGTTCCTTTACGCTAGTTCCTTTACGTTTGTTCCTTTACGCTAGTTCCTTTATGTTTGTTCCTTTACATTAGCTCCCTTATGTTAGTTCCTTTACACTAGTTCCTTTATGTTTGTTCCTTTACATTAGCTCCCTTAAGTTAGTTCCTTTACGCTATTTCCTTTACGTTTGTTCCTTTACATTAGCTCCCTTATGTTAGTTCCTTTACACTAGTTCCTTTATGTTTGTTCCTTTACATTAGCTCCCTTATGTTAATTCCTTTACACTAGTTCCTTTATGTTTGTTCCTTTACATTAGCTCCCTTATGTTAGTTCCTTTACGCTAGTTCCTTTATGTTTGTTCCTTTACATTAGCTCCTTTATGTTTGTTCCTTTACATTAGCTCCCTTAAGTTAGTTCCTTTACGCTAGTTCCTTTACGTTTGTTCCTTTACGCTAGTTCCTTTATGTTAGTTCCTTTACATTAGCTCCCTTATGTTAGTTCCTTTATGCTAGTTCCTTTACGTTTGTTCCTTTACGCTAGTTCCTTTATGTTTGTTCCTTTACATTAGCTCCCTTAAGTTAGTTCCTTTACACTAGTTCCTTTATGTTTGTTCCTTTACATTAGCTCCCTTAAGTTAGTTCCTTTACGCTAGTTCCTTTACGTTTGTTCCTTTACATTAGCTCCCTTATGTTAGTTCCTTTACACTAGTTCCTTTATGTTTGTTCCTTTACATTAGCTCCCTTAAGTTAGTTCCTTTACGCTAGTTCCTTTACGTTTGTTCCTTTACGCTAGTTCCTTTATGTTTCTTCCTTTACATTAGCTCCCTTATGTTAGTTCCTTTACACTAGTTCCTTTATGTTTGTTCCTTTACATTAGCTCCCTTATGTTAGTTCCTTTACGCTAGTTCCTTTACGTTTGTTCCTTTACGCTAGTTCCTTTATGTTTGTTCCTTTACATTAGCTCCCTTATGTTAGTTCCTTTACAATAGTTCCTTTATGTTTGTTCCTTTACGCTAGTTCCTTTATGCTTGTTCCTTTACATTAGCTCCCTTATGTTAGTTCCTTTACACTAGTTCCTTTATGTTTGTTCCTTTACACTAGTTCCTTTATGTTTGTTCCTTTACATTAGCTCCCTTATGTTAGTTCCTTTACGCTAGTTCCTTTATGTTTGTTCCTTTACATTACCTCCCTTATGTTAGTTCCTTTACACTAGTTCCTTTATGTTTGTTCCTTTACATTAGCTCCCTTATGTTAGTTCCTTTACGCTAGTTCCTTTATGTTTGTTCCTTTACATTAGCTCCCTTAAGTTAGTTCCTTTACTCTAGTTCCTTTATGTTTGTTCCTTTACATTAGCTCCCTTAAGTTAGTTCCTTTACGCTAGTTCCTTTACGCTAGTTCCTTTATGTTTGTTCCTTTACATTAGCTCCCTTATGTTAGTTCCTTTACACTAGTTCCTTTATGTTTGTTCCTTTACATTAGCTCCTTAAGTTAGTTCCTTTACGCTAGTTCCTTTACATTTGTTCCTTTACGCTAGTTCCTTTATGTTTCTTCCTTTACATTAGCTCCCTTATGTTAGTTCCTTTACACTAGTTCCTTTATGTTTGTTCCTTTACATTAGCTCCCTTATGTTAGTTCCTTTACGCTAGTTCCTTTACGTTTGTTCCTTTACATTAGCTCCCTTATGTTAGTTCCTTTACGCTAGTTCCTTTATGTTTGTTCCTTTACATTAGCTCCCTTATGTTAGTTCCTTTACACTAGTTCCTTTATGTTTGTTCCTTTACATTAGCTCCCTTATGTTAGTTCCTTTACGCTAGTTCCTTTATGTTTGTTCCTTTACATTAGCTCCCTTATGTTAGTTCCTTTACACTAGTTCCTTTATGTTTGTTCCTTTACATTAGCTCCCTTATGTTAGTTCCTTTACGCTAGTTCCTTTATGTTTGTTCCTTTACATTAGCTCCCTTAAGTTAGTTCCTTTACACTAGTTCCTTTATGTTTGTTCCTTTACATTAGCTCCCTTATGTTAGTTCCTTTACGCTAGTTCCTTTATGTTTGTTCCTTTACATTAGCTCCTTTATGTTTGTTCCTTTACATTAGCTCCCTTAAGTTAGTTCCTTTACGCTAGTTCCTTTACGTTTGTTCCTTTACGCTAGTTCCTTTATGTTAGTTCCTTTACATTAGCTCCCTTATGTTAGTTCCTTTATGCTAGTTCCTTTACGTTTGTTCCTTTACGCTAGTTCCTTTATGTTTGTTCCTTTACATTAGCTCCCTTAAGTTAGTTCCTTTACACTAGTTCCTTTATGTTTGTTCCTTTACATTAGCTCCCTTAAGTTAGTTCCTTTACGCTAGTTCCTTTACGTTTGTTCCTTTACATTAGCTCCCTTATGTTAGTTCCTTTACACTAGTTCCTTTATGTTTGTTCCTTTACATTAGCTCCCTTAAGTTAGTTCCTTTACGCTAGTTCCTTTACGTTTGTTCCTTTACGCTAGTTCCTTTATGTTTCTTCCTTTACATTAGCTCCCTTATGTTAGTTCCTTTACACTAGTTCCTTTATGTTTGTTCCTTTACATTAGCTCCCTTATGTTAGTTCCTTTACGCTAGTTCCTTTACGTTTGTTCCTTTACGCTAGTTCCTTTATGTTTGTTCCTTTACATTAGCTCCCTTATGTTAGTTCCTTTACAATAGTTCCTTTATGTTTGTTCCTTTACGCTAGTTCCTTTATGCTAGTTCCTTTACATTAGCTCCCTTATGTTAGTTCCTTTACACTAGTTCCTTTATGTTTGTTCCTTTACACTAGTTCCTTTATGTTTGTTCCTTTACATTAGCTCCCTTATGTTAGTTCCTTTACGCTAGTTCCTTTATGTTTGTTCCTTTACATTACCTCCCTTATGTTAGTTCCTTTACACTAGTTCCTTTATGTTTGTTCCTTTACATTAGCTCCCTTATGTTAGTTCCTTTACGCTAGTTCCTTTATGTTTGTTCCTTTACATTAGCTCCCTTAAGTTAGTTCCTTTACTCTAGTTCCTTTATGTTTGTTCCTTTACATTAGCTCCCTTAAGTTAGTTCCTTTACGCTAGTTCCTTTACGCTAGTTCCTTTATGTTTGTTCCTTTACATTAGCTCCCTTATGTTAGTTCCTTTACACTAGTTCCTTTATGTTTGTTCCTTTACATTAGCTCCCTTAAGTTAGTTCCTTTACGCTAGTTCCTTTACATTTGTTCCTTTACGCTAGTTCCTTTATGTTTCTTCCTTTACATTAGCTCCCTTATGTTAGTTCCTTTACACTAGTTCCTTTATGTTTGTTCCTTTACATTAGCTCCCTTATGTTAGTTCCTTTACGCTAGTTCCTTTACGTTTGTTCCTTTACATTAGCTCCCTTATGTTAGTTCCTTTACGCTAGTTCCTTTATGTTTGTTCCTTTACATTAGCTCCCTTATGTTAGTTCCTTTACACTAGTTCCTTTATGTTTGTTCCTTTACATTAGCTCCCTTATGTTAGTTCCTTTACGCTAGTTCCTTTATGTTTGTTCCTTTACATTAGCTCCCTTATGTTAGTTCCTTTACACTAGTTCCTTTATGTTTGTTCCTTTACATTAGCTCCCTTATGTTAGTTCCTTTACGCTAGTTCCTTTATGTTTGTTCCTTTACATTAGCTCCCTTAAGTTAGTTCCTTTACACTAGTTCCTTTATGTTTGTTCCTTTACATTAGCTCCCTTAAGTTAGTTCCTTTACGCTAGTTCCTTTACGCTAGTTCCTTTATGTTTGTTCCTTTACATTAGCTCCCTTATGTTAGTTCCTTTACACTAGTTCCTTTATGTTTGTTCCTTTACATTAGCTCCCTTAAGTTAGTTCCTTTACGCTAGTTCCTTTACATTTGTTCCTTTACGCTAGTTCCTTTATGTTTCTTCCTTTACATTAGCTCCTTATGTTAGTTCCTTTACACTAGTTCCTTTATGTTTGTTCCTTTACATTAGCTCCCTTATGTTAGTTCCTTTACGCTAGTTCCTTTACGTTTGTTCCTTTACATTAGCTCCCTTATGTTAGTTCCTTTACGCTAGTTCCTTTATGTTTGTTCCTTTACATTAGCTCCCTTATGTTAGTTCCTTTACACTAGTTCCTTTATGTTTGTTCCTTTACATTAGCTCCCTTATGTTAGTTCCTTTACGCTAGTTCCTTTACGTTTGTTCCTTTATGCTAGTTCCTTTATGTTTGTTCCTTTACATTAGCTCCCTTATGTTAGTTCCTTTACAATAGCTCCCTTATGTTAGTTCCTTTACACTAGTTCCTTTATGTTTGTTCCTTTACGCTAGTTCCTTTATGTTTGTTCCTTTACATTAGCTCCCTTATGTTAGTTCCTTTACACTAGTTCCTTTATGTTTGTTCCTTTACATTAGCTCCCTTATGTTAGTTCCTTTATGCTAGTTCCTTTACGTTTGTTCCTTTACGCTAGTTCCTTTATGTTTGTTCCTTTACATTAGCTCCCTTATGTTAGTTCCTTTACGCTAGTTCCTTTACGTTTGTTCCTTTACGCTAGTTCCTTTATGTTTGTTCCTTTACATTAGCTCCCTTATGTTAGTTCCTTTACACTAGTTCCTTTATGTTTGTTCCTTTACATTAGCTCCCTTAAGTTAGTTCCTTTACGCTATTTCCTTTACGTTTGTTCCTTTACATTAGCTCCCTTATGTTAGTTCCTTTACACTAGTTCCTTTATGTTTGTTCCTTTACATTAGCTCCCTTATGTTAGTTCCTTTACACTAGTTCCTTTATGTTTGTTCCTTTACATTAGCTCCCTTAAGTTAGTTCCTTTACACTAGTTCCTTTATGTTTGTTCCTTTACATTAGCTCCCTTAAGTTAGTTCCTTTACGCTAGTTCCTTTACGCTAGTTCCTTTATGTTTGTTCCTTTACATTAGCTCCCTTATGTTAGTTCCTTTACACTAGTTCCTTTATGTTTGTTCCTTTACATTAGCTCCCTTAAGTTAGTTCCTTTACGCTAGTTCCTTTACATTTGTTCCTTTACGCTAGTTCCTTTATGTTTCTTCCTTTACATTAGCTCCCTTATGTTAGTTCCTTTACAATAGCTCCCTTATGTTAGTTCCTTTACACTAGTTCCTTTATGTTTGTTCCTTTACATTAGCTCCCTTATGTTAGTTCCTTTACGCTAGTTCCTTTACGTTTGTTCCTTTACATTAGCTCCCTTATGTTAGTTCCTTTACGCTAGTTCCTTTATGTTTGTTCCTTTACATTAGCTCCCTTATGTTAGTTCCTTTACACTAGTTCCTTTATGTTTGTTCCTTTACATTAGCTCCCTTATGTTAGTTCCTTTACGCTAGTTCCTTTACGTTTGTTCCTTTATGCTAGTTCCTTTATGTTTGTTCCTTTACATTAGCTCCCTTATGTTAGTTCCTTTACAATAGCTCCCTTATGTTAGTTCCTTTACACTAGTTCCTTTATGTTTGTTCCTTTACGCTAGTTCCTTTATGTTTGTTCCTTTACATTAGCTCCCTTATGTTAGTTCCTTTACACTAGTTCCTTTATGTTTGTTCCTTTACATTAGCTCCCTTATGTTAGTTCCTTTATGCTAGTTCCTTTACGTTTGTTCCTTTACGCTAGTTCCTTTATGTTTGTTCCTTTACATTAGCTCCCTTATGTTAGTTCCTTTACGCTAGTTCCTTTACGTTTGTTCCTTTACGCTAGTTCCTTTATGTTTGTTCCTTTACATTAGCTCCCTTATGTTAGTTCCTTTACACTAGTTCCTTTATGTTTGTTCCTTTACATTAGCTCCCTTAAGTTAGTTCCTTTACGCTATTTCCTTTACGTTTGTTCCTTTACATTAGCTCCCTTATGTTAGTTCCTTTACACTAGTTCCTTTATGTTTGTTCCTTTACATTAGCTCCCTTATGTTAATTCCTTTACACTAGTTCCTTTATGTTTGTTCCTTTACATTAGCTCCCTTATGTTAGTTCCTTTACGCTAGTTCCTTTATGTTTGTTCCTTTACATTAGCTCCTTTATGTTTGTTCCTTTACATTAGCTCCCTTAAGTTAGTTCCTTTACGCTAGTTCCTTTACGTTTGTTCCTTTACGCTAGTTCCTTTATGTTAGTTCCTTTACATTAGCTCCCTTATGTTAGTTCCTTTATGCTAGTTCCTTTACGTTTGTTCCTTTACGCTAGTTCCTTTATGTTTGTTCCTTTACATTAGCTCCCTTAAGTTAGTTCCTTTACACTAGTTCCTTTATGTTTGTTCCTTTACATTAGCTCCCTTAAGTTAGTTCCTTTACGCTAGTTCCTTTACGTTTGTTCCTTTACATTAGCTCCCTTATGTTAGTTCCTTTACACTAGTTCCTTTATGTTTGTTCCTTTACATTAGCTCCCTTAAGTTAGTTCCTTTACGCTAGTTCCTTTACGTTTGTTCCTTTACGCTAGTTCCTTTATGTTTCTTCCTTTACATTAGCTCCCTTATGTTAGTTCCTTTACACTAGTTCCTTTATGTTTGTTCCTTTACATTAGCTCCCTTATGTTAGTTCCTTTACGCTAGTTCCTTTACGTTTGTTCCTTTACGCTAGTTCCTTTATGTTTGTTCCTTTACATTAGCTCCCTTATGTTAGTTCCTTTACAATAGTTCCTTTATGTTTGTTCCTTTACGCTAGTTCCTTTATGCTTGTTCCTTTACATTAGCTCCCTTATGTTAGTTCCTTTACACTAGTTCCTTTATGTTTGTTCCTTTACACTAGTTCCTTTATGTTTGTTCCTTTACATTAGCTCCCTTATGTTAGTTCCTTTACGCTAGTTCCTTTATGTTTGTTCCTTTACATTACCTCCCTTATGTTAGTTCCTTTACACTAGTTCCTTTATGTTTGTTCCTTTACATTAGCTCCCTTATGTTAGTTCCTTTACGCTAGTTCCTTTATGTTTGTTCCTTTACATTAGCTCCCTTAAGTTAGTTCCTTTACACTAGTTCCTTTATGTTTGTTCCTTTACATTAGCTCCCTTAAGTTAGTTCCTTTACGCTAGTTCCTTTACGCTAGTTCCTTTATGTTTGTTCCTTTACATTAGCTCCCTTATGTTAGTTCCTTTACACTAGTTCCTTTATGTTTGTTCCTTTACATTAGCTCCCTTAAGTTAGTTCCTTTACGCTAGTTCCTTTACATTTGTTCCTTTACGCTAGTTCCTTTATGTTTCTTCCTTTACATTAGCTCCCTTATGTTAGTTCCTTTACACTAGTTCCTTTATGTTTGTTCCTTTACATTAGCTCCCTTATGTTAGTTCCTTTACGCTAGTTCCTTTACGTTTGTTCCTTTACATTAGCTCCCTTATGTTAGTTCCTTTACGCTAGTTCCTTTATGTTTGTTCCTTTACATTAGCTCCCTTATGTTAGTTCCTTTACACTAGTTCCTTTATGTTTGTTCCTTTACATTAGCTCCCTTATGTTAGTTCCTTTACGCTAGTTCCTTTACGTTTGTTCCTTTATGCTAGTTCCTTTATGTTTGTTCCTTTACATTAGCTCCCTTATGTTAGTTCCTTTACAATAGCTCCCTTATGTTAGTTCCTTTACACTAGTTCCTTTATGTTTGTTCCTTTACGCTAGTTCCTTTATGTTTGTTCCTTTACATTAGCTCCCTTATGTTAGTTCCTTTACACTAGTTCCTTTATGTTTGTTCCTTTACATTAGCTCCCTTATGTTAGTTCCTTTATGCTAGTTCCTTTACGTTTGTTCCTTTACGCTAGTTCCTTTATGTTTGTTCCTTTACATTAGCTCCCTTATGTTAGTTCCTTTACGCTAGTTCCTTTACGTTTGTTCCTTTACGCTAGTTCCTTTATGTTTGTTCCTTTACATTAGCTCCCTTATGTTAGTTCCTTTACACTAGTTCCTTTATGTTTGTTCCTTTACATTAGCTCCCTTATGTTAGTTCCTTTACACTAGTTCCTTTATGTTTGTTCCTTTACATTAGCTCCCTTATGTTAGTTCCTTTACGCTAGTTCCTTTATGTTTGTTCCTTTACATTAGCTCCCTTATGTTAGTTCCTTTACACTAGTTCCTTTATGTTTGTTCCTTTACATTAGCTCCCTTATGTTAGTTCCTTTATGCTAGTTCCTTTACATTTGTTCCTTTACGCTAGTTCCTTTATGTTTGTTCCTTTACATTAGCTCCCTTATGTTAGTTCCTTTACACTAGTTCCTTTATGTTTGTTCCTTTACGCTAGTTCCTTTACGTACCTTACAGGGAGACACTTTCACTTCTCATAGCTACCCCCAAAAATTACATTAAAATTTTATGAAGTTCCCTTTGAAAAAAATAAAGTTCTATTAAAACCAAGTCAAAGTTTAAGTTAGTTGGGTTAGGGAAATGAACAGATGAAAGCTTCATCACATCAATAAAGCTCTGATATACTAGTGCATGCACTTGAACATCAAGACCACTTCATTTTGCCCAGACATTTGGAATCTTATAAAAAGGAGTTAATCGACACTGATAATCATTTGCCATCTTGATAGATGATGATTTCTTCAAATAACACTCTGCTCTAGTTTAATTTCATCATTCATCATCAGGTAGCCTCGTGGTTAGAGTGTTGGACTTGTAATCAAAAGGTTGCAAGATCAACTCCCTGAGCTGACAATGTAAAGAAATATGTTGTCCTGAACAAGGCAGTTAACCCACTGTTCAAAGGCTGTCATTGAAAATAAGAATTTGTTCTTAACTCACTTGCCTGGTAAAATATATCACTGAGTATAATGTGAACTGGAGTAGGAACCAAAAACGGTCTAGGTGTTCCTACATTCAGAAAGCACTGATTGTAATGGCCCACATTAAGTCCTAAGGAACTCTCACTGACCTGTCATCTCTTGATAATAGTGCAATAGTGCAAAAGAGGCTGCAACTTCAATAGGCACTGGTCTTAAAAGGCTTGGTGGAAAGGACAGGAAAGAAGCCTAGCAGGGCGCATGCTCAAGCTGTCCAATTCTTTAAGATCATTGTAAATTAAACAATGGAGACAAGGAGAGGGAGACACTTAAAGTCTATTGAGAGTCACTCCAAATCTGAGGGAGGAAGGTACTCTTTCACTGAATCCTAGACATATCCCTCCTTTTCTTTACCAGGTCTTCACTGTATAATAACACCATTTGTTCTCAATGGTACCTGGCATCATGAAGGTTAAATAGAAACGTCTAAGGATGTGTCCCAAATGGCATCCTATTGGTTTTTTAGGCTATTGGTGCACTACTGTGGGTCAAAAGTAGTGCACTATATAGGGAATAGGTGGCCATTTCGGACGCACACAATACCTGCCAAGTCAAACAATCTCTGTGGCTGAGAGTGGAGTGAAGCTACTGTCCAGAAGCCGGTAGATGGGGATCGAAGTATTCACCTCCATAATGTCTTCCATTCACACCAACTGCCTCCTCCACCCAATACACACTCTCTCTCTATGCATCCACCAACACACGTCACCCACTGCATGGCTAAGTGAGGAAATGGAGTGGGACCGAACCTCAGACACTGAAATCAATTGACAGACATTTCTGCAACAGCCTGCCACCAATGACCAGCGACTGCTGCCCTAGGTTGGTCCACGAAAGCAATGATTTGATTATAGAATCTTGAGTGACATTTGAGTGAGTAACGTAGCAGCTTTGATAGAACACATTCTAAGGAAATTGCTTCGCTAAAGAGAGAAACCCAATCGTCCAAGTTCAAACTGGAAATTATCTGAGCAATAAACCAGAAATAAAACTTGTGAAACATAGCCTGCTCTACCGACTACTTTTCCATACCAGGGCAGATCCATTTCAGACCTCAACTGTCTTGGACATTCTGTTAAAGTAGCCTAGACCTATACCTATTGGTGACTCCTAAACTTGGTTGTCTCTTGACCCTGAGCCACCTGAAGAAAGTAGACAATAGGAGACCAATAGGATATGGTTGCAGGTAGGGTTGCAAAATTCCAAGAATGTTCAATAAATTCCCTTGTTTTCCCCCAAAGAATCCCGGAATTAGGAGGGAATAAGTAAGAACCAGGGAATTTATTGACTGTCCCGGAATGTTGCAACCCTAGTTTACCATTCTGGTAAAATGCTGTTAAATGCCGAAACAACTGCAATATATTATCACACATACTTAACAGTCAGAACGTAATCAGCATAGGCCTGCATTGACACAGTTTGTGGCAGAGAGATTACAGCTTCATTTAAAAAAGTCTACAACATAGGCCTAGATCCCATCATGTCATAGCAACCATGCTGCTGTAGCCCCGCCTGGGTAATGCTGACATCCTAATCATCTGAAACTCAAGCTAACCGAATCACTTGGAATAAGAACCCGAATCTAAATCGTCATTATGAATGGATGGCTGGAATGTTGACAGGCAGTAACATTCTAAACTTGTCTCTACTCTCTAGCTGGCCTACAACATAGCTGTATGACTGGCCACGCTCTCTCTCTCTAGGACTGTGGGATGTGGTAAACTACATGTCCCCCCCTTGCCATTCCCAGTGGGTTAGGACTGACAGCATGGACAGTGCTGGTCTTCTCCGTTTAGAGGGAATAGGCTTCATCTGTTGGTTTCTGTGTGAAGAGAGTCCAGGCATCAGAAAACAGAGGAGAACAGAAGAGGCCAAGCTAGCATGGAGGAGAAGAGAGCACAGAGTCAGTCTTCCACTGCCAAACACTCCAGATGGAAAACAAGGGGGGTCTGCATGCCTCCCCAAACAACTCAGAGAGGGGATGAGAGTGGAGGGAGAGATGATGGGAGGCTAGTGGAGTCTCACAAAAACCTACACTTGATATCTGAGACTATTGGGATCTATGTTGTTATTGAATGCGTGTGAGAGAGTGTGAGAAAGAGAGAGTGGAAGAGGGGGGCTGGGTAATACAGTGTTTGAAATTAAAAAGAGAGATGATTCTTTGTTTGCAACGAAAAGTGCTTTCGTTTTCTATAAAAATGGTTTTGCATCTGAAAGCTGCTCTGTCATCAGACAGACAATAATTAGCAGAAATAACATAACACATTACGCTGAGTGGTTCTCCAAAGTGATAAATTCTGTTCATAACAGCCTCTTACTCTGAAAGCTGCGAGTAGGTTGTTAGTGTTTGTGTATGTGCTACTCATGTAATACTTATGTGTGAGTGCATGTGTGCTTAACTAACAGCATTTCGCTCTGAAGAGGTTTGTTCTATTGGAAAGGTTGATGTTGGTTCATTCGGGGCTTTGTTCAGCCCTCTGTCTTGTGGGGAAGAGAACAACGTCTTCCATTCTAATGACTGTATCAGATGAGTGGCTGGTTTAATTGTTATGAGAGAGTAGGTTAACAGCAGCCTTAATTACTTTTTTTGAAGAGGTCGAGGGGGGTAGAGTTGGGAGAGGCAAGAGGACAGAGAAAATAACCGAAGGCAATGGAACGTAGAAGAATGTGGATAAAGAGAGAGCAAGATAGAGCGAGAGAGAGGGAGAACAGATTAGTTCTAGAATATGTGTTTACTTTATGCCACCATCCCAATGACTGTTGTGGTCACATTTTGGCATATGTGACCACAACTCTATTTTGCTTCTCCCCACCTACAAACAAAGACTCCAGAGGGAAGTTCCAGTTGTCAGGTCTGTACAACGCTGGGCCGACCAATCAGAATCCAAGACTGTTTTGATCACGTGGACTGGAATATGTTCTGGGTCACCTCTGGGGATAACATCAATGAATACGCCGACTAAGTCACTGGATTCATAAAAAAATGCATAGATGATGTGATACTGATAGATGATGTGATACCGATGGCAGCCTTGTAGGGAAACTGAAAGCGCGAGATGCTGCTTATAAACACGGCAAGGTGACCAGGGACAATAGTAAGGTAAAACAATACAAATACAACCTACGCAGATCAATCAAGATGGCGAGACATAAGTATAGGGACAAAGTGGAGGAGCAATTCAGCAGGTCGGACACGAGGCGTATGAGGCAGGGGCTTCTAATGATCACGGATCACAAAAAGAACGCCAGCCATGTCACGGACACCAATGCCGCCCCACCCGCCTCAAAATGTCCATTATCATCCCCATAACCAAGAAAGGGAAAGTACCTGAACTGAATGAATACCGACCAAAAGTAGCACTCACTTCAGCATCATAAAGTGCTTCGAGAGACTAGTCAAAGACCACATCACCTTTATCCCTCCCCGACACACTCAACCCTCTCCAATTCGCCTACCGTCCTGAGTGATCCACGGATGACACACACACCTCACCCAGCTGGACAAAAGGAATGCATGTGAGGATGCTGTTCATCGGCTGCAGCTCAGTCTTCAATACAATAAGCTGATCACAAAGCTCACAGCCCTGGGACTGGACTTCCTGACGGGCCACCACAGGTGGTAAAGGTAGGCAACATTCCCTCCTCAACACTGATTCTCAACACGGGGGGCCCCACAAGGGTGTGCCCTCAGTCTCCTCCTGTACTCCTTGAATAACCACGACTGTGTGGCGTCACACAGTTCCAAGTCCATCATCAATTTAACTGACAACACGACAGTAGTAGACCTGATTGCCAACAACGGCGAGATGGCCAACAGGTAGGAGCTAGGCACTCTGACGGCGTGGTGCCAGATAAACAACTTCTCCCTCAATGTCAGAAAAACAAAGGAGCTCATTGTGGACATCAGGGAGAACCAGGCTGCGCACACTCACTTCCTCATCAACATCGAGACAATCAAAAACGTCAAGTTTCTCGGCGTACATCTCCAAATAGCTGAACTGGTCAAACCACATGGACACCGTGTTGAAGGAGGCACGACAGCGACTATTCAACCTCAGGATGCTGAAGAAATTTGGCCTGTCCCCGAGGGCCCTCACAGTGTTCTACAGGAGAACCATCAAGAGCATATCGTCAGACTGCATCACAGCCTGGTACAGCAATTCCACCACCGCTGACCGCAAGGCTCTACAGAGGGTGGTACGATCAGCTGAACCCATCAATGGCCGCACACTGCCTGCCCTCCAGGACTCCAGGTGTTGTAGGAAGCCCAAGAAGATCATCATGGACCCCAGACACCCAAGCCATGGTCTGTTCTCCCAGTTTCCATCACTCAGACACAGGCAGTATAGCAGCATTATGGCAAAAACTGTAAGACTGGCAAAAACCTTCTATCCCCAGACCATCAGCCTGCTGAATAGCCACCATTAATCAGCTACCTGCTCCCCCTGTTCCCCTCCTGCCCCCCCAGACTTCCTACTCTGTAATTACACCTGCAACCCTGTACACGTAACTATTGAACACTCTAATCTAATCCTCACCTCTCCTAATCCTCGCCAGGCTGCCTTTAAAAAAAATTGGTTCAAGGACATACTGTGCATTCCGAAAGTATTCAGACCCCTTTACCTTTTTTTTACGTTACAGCCTTATTCTCAAATTTATTAAATACATTTTTTCCTCATCAATCTACACACAATACCCCATAATGACAAAAAACAGGTTTTTGGATTTTTTTTCAAACGTATTAAAAATTAAAAACAGAAATACCAAATTTACATAAGTATTCAGACCCTTTGCTATGAGATTCGAAATTGAGCTCAGGTGCATCCTGTTTTCCACTGACCATCATTGAGATGTTTCTACAACTTGATGACCTGTGGTAAATTATATTGATTGGACATGATTTGGAAAGCACACACCTGTGTAGTTGCTGTACTAGGCGGTGATACAGCCCGACAGGATGCCCTCAATTGTGCATCTGTAAAAGTTTGTGAGGGTTTTAGGGGCCAAGCCAAATTCCTTCAGCCTCCTGAGGCTTCTTCACCACACTGTGGTGTGGTGTCGACACATGTCTTGTATTCAAGAACCTAAATGGCCTGGCTCCCTCTCCACTCAGTATTTTTGTTCAACAGAAAACCCAAACATATGGCAACATATCCACAAGGTCTACTATGAGAGGTGACTCTATAGTTCCCTTAAGGAAAAGCACCTTTAGTAAATCCGTTTTTTCTATGAGAGCTTCCCATGTCTGAAATACACTGCCATCAAACACACATAACTGCACCACATATCACACTTTCACAAAATGCTTGAAGACATGGCTAAAGGTCAATCAGATTTGTGAACATGGTCCTTAGCTGTGTATTGCCGCTTTCCATGTTGCCTGTTGTCTGTAGCTTGTGAGGTGTGGAAACACTTTGTTGCTTTTATGAATTTTGTCTATTTTGTTCTATGTTGCTATGTTTGTATGCTACATCTTGCTTGTCCTATGTTGCTCTGTCTGTATGCTATGCCTTGCTTGTCCTATGTTGCTATTTTCTGTATTGTAATTGTTTTTAATAACCTGCCCAGGGACTGCAGTTGAAAATTAGCCGGCTGGCTAAAACTGTCACTTTTACTGAAACGTTGATTAATGTGCACTGTCCCTGTAAAAATAAAATGAACTCAAACTCAAACTGTCTGTGTGGGTGGACCATTTCAGATCATTAGTGATGGGTACGCTGAGGGAGCACACCTTTACCCACATCGATGGGACCTTCTCCACTGCAGTCCCATCGATGTGGATAGGGGCGTTCTCCTTCTGCTGTTTCCTGAAGACAACAATCAGCTCTTTTGTTTTGTTGATGTTGAGTGAGAGGTTATTTTCCTGGCACCACTCTCTCAGGGCCCTCACCTCCTCCCTGTAGGATGTCTGTCATTGTTGGTAACTAGGCCTATTATTATTATTATTACACAAACAATGGTGGACATCTTGAAGCAAGTGGGGACAGTAGACTGGGATAGGGAGAGATTGAATATGTTCGTAAACACTCCAGCCAGCTGGGCTGCGCATGCTCTGAGGACGCAGCTATGGATGCCGTCTGGGCCGGCAGCCTTGAGAGGGTTAACACGCTTAAATGTCTTACTCACGTTGACCACGGAGAACGAGAGCCCACAGTCATTGGTAGTGGGCTGCGTCGGTGACACTGTGTTATCTTCAAAGAAGGTGTTTAGCTTGTCGGTGTCCGCGACGTGGATGGTTTTCCCTTTGTAGTCCATGATTGTCTGTAGACCCTGCCACATACACTACCGTTCAAAGGTTTGGAGTCACTTAGTAATGTCCTTGTTTTTGAAAGAAAAGCACATTTTTTGTCCATTAAAATAATATTAAATTGATCAGAAATACAGTGTTGAAATTGTTAATGACTCTGGAAATGGCAGATATTTTATGGAATATTTATTTATTTTAACTTTATTTAACTAGGCAAGTCAGTTAAGAACAAATTCTTATTTTCAATGACGGCCTAGGAACAGTGGGTTAACTGCCTGTTCAGGGGCAGAACAACAGATTTCTACCTTGTTAGCTCAGGGGTTTGAACTTGCAAACTTCCGGTTCCTAGTCCAACACTCTAATCACTAGGCTACAAAAAGCAATACAACTGCCTTCTTTAGACTAGCTGAGTATCTGGAGCACGACACTTCTACGACACTGGGTACTACCACCTTCACAGAAAAGCGCAAACTGGCTCTAACCAGAATAGAAAGAGGAGTGGGAGGCCCCGGTGCACAACTGAGCAAGAGGACAAGAGAAACAGACAAGTCCTCAACTGGCAGCTTCATTAAATAGTACCTGCAAAACACCAGTCACAACATCACCAGTGAACAGGCGACTCCGGGATGCTGGCCAATAAAAATAAAAGATTAAGATCGGCAAAGGAACACAGACACTGGACAGAGGAACTGTGCCTAGAAGGCCATCATCCTGGAGTTTTCATGAAAACGACAACTTGATTTCTCTCGTTAATGATTGGAGAAACACTGCATTGGGCTCACAATAAAGAAAAAATTGGAATTCAAGTAATTGAAACATCAATTAGTTGTTTAACAAAAAGCACTACAGTTTAAACGTCACTGATGCCCCAATCAATCTGTGAGCTTTTTATTTATTTTACTAGGCAAGTCAGTTAAGATTTTTATTTTATTTTATTTTCAATGACAGCCTAGGAACAGTGGGTTAACTGCCTGTTCAGGGGCAGAACAACAGATTTGTAACTTGTCAGCTTGGGGATATGAACTTGCAACCTTTCGGTTATTAGTCCAACACTCTAACCACTAAGCTACCCTGCCGCCCCTGGTAAATGAAAGGGGTCTTAACTAACCCATACCATGGAGCAATAGAACAGGAAAATATATGGATTTTACAGGATGTCTGACAAAGCTGCTGTCAGAGGAGGGACAGAGAGTAAGAGAGAGAGAAAGAAAGAGAGCGAGAGAGAGAGAGGAACAAAGAGAGGAATGAGTCTTGACATATAAGTGCTTTAAAGTAATGAGTTTAATGGCCCTGTGAGGAGGAGAGGACGGGAGAACGGGATTACGATGGCAATGCATGATCTCTGTACCAACAATCAATGTAGAAGTGTCTCTAATCTGAGCACATGGAGCTGCAGCATACGACTACACAACTAGGTCTGCCTCTCCATCTCTCTCTTTCTCTCTCATCATCCCCTCTCGCTCCATATCCCCCCCATCTCTCCACTTTAAAAATGTCTCTCTCCTTGCTGTTTGTCTCGGTCTCTCTCTCTCACTCTCCATCATCTTTCTCTCTCATCTTATCTCTGGTGTGCAGTGACACGTTGACCTGTTTTAGCAGTTGGATTTAGAGAAGCTGAGTGTCATTGTTTACAGGATTATTAAGAAGAACATTGAGTTGAGACACAACAAAGAGATACTATATGCACATTTTTGTAGTTGGGTAAGGGCTTTTTCTCGTCATTTACATATTTTGGTAAATGATAGTCCTACATATATCAGCAAAATGCATGTCAGGAAGTGTACCTATCAATCTGTGGTGTGATTTGTTGAATCAACTCAACTGACAATACAAAAATACATTCCATTGCATGAGCCACATCAATTAGCATCATTTGAAGCATTTCACTGTTAGTTTCCACCTGTTGTTTATGAAGCATGTGACAAATACAATTTGATTATCATGGAAATGATTGCATCACAATACCTGGCAGCCATTGCGGGTGTACCTATTCGTTTACCAGTCAAATTGCCAGGGTTAGAGTTTCCAATCCTGATTTAATAGTTATATTTATATGCATCAAACTTCAAAACATTAAACAGACACCTATAGAGGCCAATTTTAGTTAAAGATGGGTTGTGGACACATCCAGGGTCACTCTTTCCCACTCTTGCTCTTGCCCTCACCCTCCATCTCCCTCTCCCTCCATCCCTTTACCTGAAGTAGGCTCCCTGTCGTTTATCGATCCATTGAAAGAGATTTCACTTTCTCTCTGGTCAAAAAGAGAGCAAGGTCCTTTCAGCCCCTTAGAAAACACACTCACACTGTGAGGGATGGGTGGAAGGAGGGAAGCTCAGGGCACAGACTAAAAGAGAAAGTAGGCAGGACTTGATTCATTAGGAGCTTTTGAAGGACATTATTTTAAACGTTTTAGAGGAAGTTTGAGTGTTTCTACAAATTTCTCTCCGTACAGTACCATCAAATATCTTCATATTACAGAACAACATCACGTCTGTTAGTAAAACGTCTATTCCATTGAGCTACAAATAAGCCTGCACCCTGTTTACTGAAATGGCAAAGCAGGCAGAGGATGCTTTCCAGACCCTGATAACATTTCAATTGGTAGGGGGAGGAACCAGGGTTAAACTACTTCCCCAAACCCAATCTGACAGTCCTGATAGATGACAGACAGATGGATAGAGAGATAAATATGATGCAAACAGAAAGAGAGAAGAAAATAGAGGGATCCAAACTGGTGAGGACAAAGAGAGCGAGATAAACGAGGCAGCCGTTGCAGGGAGGAAACATTAAAAACTGACGGGAGAAGAGACATGGAAGAGTGGATGAGTGGGATGATGAAGATAAATGTAAAGGCTGAACAAGGAGGAGACGGAAAGGAGAGAGTGAGCTGTTTCCTGTGTGGTGGTTCATTTCTTGACTATTAAATAAGGAGAGACAAAATTATCACACAAGTCAGAGTTATACTTAAACTAAATCTTTAATAATAAGAGCAATGACTTTCAACGATTCACCATTTCTAATGATCCGTTGAGAGTGATAAAAACAAAAGTACAAAGGTATTTTATAGCCAAGATACACCCCTTTCAACCTACATGACGACCAACAGATACATAGAATGTTCACAAGGTTAAGACTCCAAACTGGAACCATCTCTTCTTGGTATAGAGCAGAAACATTAACTCATGTTCTTTAGGTTTTATCACCCAAAGACATCGTAAATCTCCTCTGTCAGTGTTATCTCATAGAGGCCCATCCTCAGTAGAACACACGCACAATAGTTAACAGAATACTCTATTCTGTCGAATAAAACAACCATTATAATGCAGTACAAGTATTATAACATAATCTTGCAATTTCCCTGACACCTGTTCAAACAGACTGATCCAGCATGTGAAGCAACCATACAGAGAGGGATTGAGAGAAGGGGGGTGATAGAGGGAACGATAAGGAGAGCTTTGATTAACCATGGAACCCAGGAAGAGTAGCTGCTAATGGGAGCAGCTAATGGGGATCTCTAATAAAATACTGACAGCCCTGCCAACTGACAAAGACGGTGAACGGATGACAGGTTGAAAGGGGTGGAGTTGAAAAATTGTTGAGAGATGGGATGAAGGGAGGGAGTGATGTATAGAAATGAGGGAGTGGTAGAAGGAAGGAAGGAAGGAAGGAAGGAAGGAGGGAGGGAGGGAGGGAGGGAGGGAGAGAAAGAAAGAAAGAAAGAAAGAAAGAAAGAAAGAAAGAAAGAAAGAAAGAAAGAAAGAAAGAAGGAAGGAAGGAAGGAAGGAAGGAAGAGAGAGAGAGAGGAATGGATAAAGAGGTGAAGAGTTGGTTTGTGTATGTGTCAGTAGGGCACGGCCACTGGTGTAAACAACATCACTGCCTGACAGTGTCTGTGATCTCATCTTACTGCTACAACCGAGTGAGAGAGAGGGGGGGGGGGGGGTTGTGATTAACACTGACAGCCCTGCTAGCTGAGAAAGACGTTGAGAGGATGGCAGGATGAAAGGGGTAGAGTTTAATAAGTTGTGGGAGAAGGGATGGAGGGAGAGAGTGATGTATAAGAGGTGAGAGAGTGGAAGAAGGAAGGGAGAGCAGGATGGATAAAGAGTTGGTTTGTGTATGTGTCAGTATGGCAGGGCCACTGATGTAAAAAACATCATTGCCTGACAGTGTCTGTGATCTCATCTTACTGATACAGTCGAGTGAGAGAGAGCGAGAGAGAGAGAGAGAGAGAGAGAGAGAGAGAGAGAGAGAGAGAGAGAGAGAGAGAGAGAGAGAGAGAGAGAGAGAGAGGGGGGGGGAAGAGAAGAGATCGAGAAGAGAAAGTAGAGAGAGAGGCCAGAAAAGGAAAATGTAATAAAGGGGGAGAGGGAGGGAGGTATGTGAGGCAGGACACAGAGGGCAGGTCAGATGGTAGAAAAAGAGGCATGGGCGATGAGAGAGAGGTAGGGGGAGAGGGAGGGAGATATGTGAGGCAGGACACAGAGGGCAGGTCAGATGGTAGAAAAAGAGGGACAGGTGATGAGAGGTAGGGGGAGAGGAGAGAGAAATAATCACAAAGACCAAGTTCTCATCCATAATCACACAGTCAGTAGCTGTAGCAGCAGCCCAGCCTATTAGTATACTGTACAGCCTTTCCCAACCCACATTCTACACACAGCACCACATTATCAATTCAGAGACATATCCCAGTGGGCAAAAACATGCATGGAATGAACAAAAAGGCAGATGTGGATATCATCACACAACACAATAACACACATGTTTGATGATTGAGACCTGAAGAATGGCTCCTAATACAGGCAGCTGTAGTAATCCCATTATGTAAACTTTGATCTACAGAATTGACCAACCTGCCAATTGTACATTCACAACAAGGCTATAGGCAGTGGTGGAAAAAGTACCCAATTGTCATAGTAAAAGTAAAGATACCTTAATAGAAAATGACTCAAGTAAATGTGAGTCACCCAGTAAAATCCTACTTGGGTAAAAGTCTAAAAGTATTTGGTTTTAAATACACTTAAGTATCAAAAGTAAAAGTATAAATCATTTCAAAATCCTTATATTAAGCAAACCAGACGGAACCATTTTCTTGTTTTTTTTATTTATGGATAGCCAGGGGCATGTGTTTAGTGGGTCTGCCAGATCAGGCAGTAGGGATGACCAGGGATGTTCTCTAGATTAGTGTGTAAATTAGACAATTTCCCTGTCCTGCATTCAAAATGTAACAAGTACTTTTGGGTGTCAGGGAAAATGTATGGATAAAAGGTACATCATTTTTATTCGGTACGTAGTGAATTAGAAGTAAAGTTCTCAAAAATATAAATAGTAAAGCAAAGTACAGATACCACCAAAAACAACTTAAGTAGTTATCCATGCGTAGTCACTTTACCTTTACCTACATGTATAAATGACCTAGACTAACCTGTATAACCTAACATTGACTCGGTAAAGGTACCCCCTGTATATAGCCTTGTTATTGTTATTTTATTGTTACTTTATATTTTATTTTTATCTTTAGTTTATTTTCTTAACACTATTTATTGAACTGCATTTTTGGTTAAGGGCTCGTAAGCATTTCACAGTAAGATCTACACCTGTTGTATTCGGCGCATGTGACAAATACAATTTGATTTGATTGCACAGTATTTTTTACTTAAGCACTTTACACCACTGCCTATAGGGCTTTTGAAAGTGTCAGCTAGTTAATAACGGACCCAATGTAATCAATGAGACATGATACACCTGACATACAGATGTAGGATCTTAATTTGACCTGTATTGTTGCAGAAAACTAATGGAGCAAAAGTTTTTCTACATTTATTCCATAATGTTGCTTGATCTAGTTAGGCTATTAGGTTAGGCTATTAGCTGGTCAAAATGAGGCTACATGAAAAGTGCAATACTGTTAATATAACTATGTGTGACCTAGGATGGTCTGGTCTCACGGTCTAAACCGCTGCCTCCAGATCACATATACCGCTGCAGTTCAAATCTTGCTCACTAATATTTCAGCAAAACTCTCTTTCCCACTGTCTCTCAGGAAGAAAAGTGTGAACAAATTAAGATCCTACATCTGTACCATCAGTTAATCAATGCTGCTGGAGCCTCTTTTTACACATCAAGTCTATTTCAAGCATTTAACACACATCTAAGTGTTCACAACTAGCCTAATAAAGTGGCTTGTGCTTTTGATGTTTGCCTCCGTTTTTATGCCTCCGATGTCGTCGACGCTGCAGTCTCATGAGATCATAGACGTCCAAATGGAGGGAAAATGCGACGCTTGGGAGTTCGACCACTTCTGAGGCACACAAATATTGGGGTGAAATATCCCTTTCAGGCAGAGCAGGGCTATTTTAGACATATTCACCAGGTACAATGATTCATCTAGCTTTCATAGTGATCCTCATTAACCTTTTTACCTTTCCTAACCCTGGAGGCACCAGAGAACCAGAGAAATCCCCTAAGTCAGTTAGACCTTTTGTGGAGAAGAAGCCTTGCGTTCTCTCCCAGTCTTTAAATGTTTTATGTTAAGGTCACAAGTATAAAAGTATGATTTCGAAGGTTAAAAGTGTATTTTTCAGTCAAGGCCACTGGGACTCACTGGAACGAAAAGTGAAACCAAGGGAAGGGCACTTTTGACCTGTAGTGCGGATGCATCGGGGCTAAACCTTTATGGTCTTTCTTCTACACTCAGAAGTGAAGATAAACATGGAGGGGATATAAGAGGAGCAAAGCGAGGAAAAGGAGAAAGAGAGCGCAAAAGAGAGAGGCAGAACAATAAAAAATATATTTTTCCCTAGCACTGTTTATTAGTTTATAAAAGAAGTATGAACAAGTATTTCTTTACATCACATAGAACATATCAAACTAACCGAACAATATTACACACCACATGTAAATACATAACACAACATTGTTCTCTCTCATCCTGGTCTAAATCATTTTTAGACTCAAAGGCACATTTCTAGACTTCCTTTTTTAAATTCTTTGCATATCCCAATTTGATCCTAACAGCAAATAAACAACAATGCTGCCTATATCACAGGGCTGCAATGAAATGAAATGTCAAGAATCAGGATATAAATAAATGGGTAATTGATAGTATGAATCAATCGATCAATCACATTTATTTATAAAGCCCTTTTTACATCAGCCGATGTAACCCAGCCTAAAACCCCAAACAGCAAGCAATGCAGATGTAGAAGCACCTTGGCTAGGAAAAACTCCCTAGAAAGGCCAGAACCTAGGAAGAAACCTAGAGAGGAACCAGGCTCTGAGGGGTGGCCAGTCCTCTTCTGGCTGTGCCAGGTGGAGATTATAACAGAACATGGCCAAGATGTTCAAACATTCATAGATGACCAGCAGGGTCAGATAATAATAATCACAGTGGTGGTTGAGGGTGCAACAGGTCAGCACCTCAGGAGTAAATGTCATGTGACTTTTCATAGCTGATTATTCAGAGTTAGAGACAGCAGGTGCATTAGAGAAAGTTCAAAACAGCAGGTCCGGGACAAGGTAGCACGTCCAGTGAACAGGTCAGGGTTCCATAGCCGCAGGCAGAACAATTGAACCTGGATGACCAGGTGAACTGGGGACAGCAAGGAGTCATCAGGCCAGGTTGTCCTGAGGCATGATCCTAGGGCTCAGGTCCTTCGAGAGAAGTGAGAGAGAAAGAGAGAGAGAAATAGAGAGAAAGAGAGAGAGAGAGAGAAAGAGAGAATTAGAGGGAGGATACTTAAATTCACACAGGACACGGGATAAGACATGAGAAATACACCAGATATAACAGACTGACCCTAGTCCCCCGACACAAACTATTGCGGCATAAATTCGGACTATTGCAGCATAAGTAGTGACTGTTGCAGTCATGGAGAAATGAATGCCAACAGTTTCTCATTATGTACATGATTTAATATAATAATAATAATAATAATAATTTGTATGAATGACATATTATTGACTGGTATAATGATTTGGTATCAGTACACATGATTGGTATTAATTACATATGACAAATAACATACATTTCCCCCATGTTTTCGTTCACTCTAAGACAGTAACTTAAAACTTGGCCCATATTTTTTTCCTTTGACTCCGTTTCCTTTTGCAATCATTCTTAAATTTGACAGTGTTCATTGACATTGACAGAGCCATTCTGCAAATGAGGGCAGCTGCTCCTCTTTTCAATGCTTTAAAATGTCCCTTTTAGCAATGAGAGTTAGTGTCCTGAGCATGGAAGCATTGTTCATTTTCTGGGAGGTTAATCCCCAGCAAGATAAAGGCTTCATTTGTGTGTAGTCTATTTCTCTATTGCTCCTTGAAATAGAGAGAATATTATTTTCCAATATGCTTCCAATTTAGGACCTGACCAGTATATGTACAAGCCCAGCATAATCTGATTTACATCTTCAACATTTGCTGTTGGTTGTCATTTTTACCTTGTACATTTTATAGAGAGTCCAGTAAGTTATATTAAATGTATTATAATGAACCATTTGTGTTTTGGACTCTGCACATTTTTAAAACACTTTTTCACACCATTTTCCATTCAATTTATTATATATTAATCTTTCACCCCATTTCTCCCTTATTAAGGGAGGGAGTAGCCCCCTTGTTTTTTTTGTTTAAGAATTTATACACCGTGGATGCCAGGTGGCTTTTGGAATGGACACATTCCAATTGATTTTAATAATGTTTAAATGTAATCTGCAAACAGACTGCCTGTACAATCTGAATTATTGTAAAATGGTTGGTGGAGTTGATACATAATTTCACCATCTTCATAGAAATTACATCCAATCTCCCATATGTAGCCAATCTCTCCACAATACCAGTCTATGATTGATTAAAGTGTGTGGATTGTTCCAGATGGTTGAATGAAAAAAGGTACATAAAGAGACTGCACATTTACTTCCAACAATTTTAAGAACTTTCCAAAAAGAAGATATTGCTGGATGGTCTTTCAGATATTCAGGTAGTATTCGGTATGCTATGAAGTTAAGTGGCATGGGATTGGACATTTCTTCTTCAATTGCTAACCAAGAGGGGGGTTATTTTGGTGGGTAGAGCTAGTATATACTTTGTCTTGTTACATATGCAATATAATACGTTTTAATATCCGGAGGTGCCATACCTCCTTTATATTTTGCATTATTAGTTTACGTAAGGCGATGTGGGTTGCTTTGAATTCCATATAAAGTGTAGTGATAACTTCATTGATATTCTTTAAAAAAGACGGAAGTAGATTGAGAGGCAACAGTCTTAGTTTGTAATTGATTGTTGGAGCCAATTTAATTTTTTTTATTTAAATTCTTGCTCTGAACGCTAAAAACATGGAGAACCATCTCACAAAAGTCTGTTTTCAAGGAATTCACAATAGCTTCTAAGTTCCCTTCAACCATGCACTTAATATTTGATGATTAGAAAAATACAAAATATATTTGAGATCTTCTAGTGCAGAAACAATATTTGAATCTGAAAGTTGGTCTTCAGTACATGGATCATTTATCAGAGTAACCTCTGACTTTTTCCAGTTTATTCTAAAGCCAGCAATCTCTGTATATTTATTGACAAACTTAAGTAGCCCCGTAATTGACGTTTCAGTATTCCTAACAAACAACATGCAATCTGCGTACATTGTCAGTTTATACTCACACTTTCCCACCACAATTAATTTATTATCACTTTGTCGTCATGGCTTCTGCTAATGGTTCTAACGCTAAAACAAAGACCAAGGCACATCCCTGCCATGTGCTCCTCTCCAATGTATAGAAGGAGATATCATAACATTTGTTATAACGGCTGCTTTAGGGCTATCGTATATAATGGAGACCCACCTTATAAACAAAGGACCAAACCCAAATCTTTCCATTGTATAGAACAAATTTTTCCATTCTATTTGATCAAATGCTTTTTTAGCATCAAGTGATAATGCTGCAGAGGGTACCTTAAACATCTCTATGCCCCATATTATAAAATGTCCTTGCATTGTCTAAGCTATATCGATTTGAAATTAAACCAAAGTGGTCAGTTGAAATCAAAAAATTAACTTTCTAAATTATTAGCAAACAGACATAGGAAAGTGTCTTAAAATCAACACTAAAGCGATTGGTCTATGGTTAGAGCATTGTATCCTAAAGTGGTATTTTCCCACTTTAGGAATGAGTGTGATAATTGCCTCAGCAGTAGTTCCATTTACAATACCATGATCCCAAAAAATATTATATAGTCTAAGCAGCATTGGTAGAAGTATAGTTACAAACCTCTTCTACAATTCTGAGGTAATAACCATTACTTCCCAGTGCCTTTCATTTTGGTAGCTCTAAAATGGCTTAATTGATTTCCTGTATTGCTATTGCTTCATCCAATTGGAACTTAGGCTCTCATCATGCAACTTTGGTAACTTAAATGGAATCCCCAAAAAGTCTTAGTCTTTCTCAGCACAATAAGTACCTGTAGCATTCTTTATGGATAGGATATACTGTATGATCATGTTGTCCTTCTCTTTATCGTTCTTGCCAGCAATTGTCCAGCCTTGTCCTCCTCTTCATAGTATGTAAACCTTAAATATGCTAATTCTGCTTCAATTGCTTTTCATTTGCAACATGTTGTATTGATGTGTCACGCCCTGGCCTTAGTTATCTGTGTTTTCTTTATTATTTTGGTTAGGCCAGGGTGTGACATGGGTGATTTATTGTGTTTCGTCTTGTCTAGGGGTTTATTAGATTTATTGGGTTGTGTTCAGTGTAGTTGTCTTGGTAAGTCTATGGTTGCCTAGAGTGGTTCTCAATCAGAGGCAGGTGATTATCGTTGTCTCTGATTGGGAACCATATTTAGGCAGCCATATTCTTTGGGTATTTTGTGGTGGTTGTTTCCTGTCTCTGTGTTCTCTGCACCAGTTAGGACTGTTTCGGTTTTGCCACGTTTTCTTATTTTGTAATTGTATAGTGTTTACGTTTTCGTCTTAAAGATGCTTAACAATAACCACGCTGCATCTTGGTCTCGCCTCTCCTCTTCGGAAGAAGAGGAGGAAATCCCTTACAGAACCACCCACCACAACAGGACCAAGCGGCATGGTAAGAGGCAGCAGCAACAGCGGCCGAAGAATCAAGACTCGTGGACATGGGAGGAAATCCTCAACGGGAGAGAACCCTGGGCAAAGCCAGGGGAGTGTAGCCGCCCCAAGGTGCAGCAGGAGCAGTGCAAAGAGGAATGGACATGGGAGGACGAATTGTACGGTAAAGGACCCTGGGCACAGCCAGGAGAATATCGCCGCCCCAAAGAAGAGCTGGAGGCAGCGAAGGCGGAGAGGCGCTGGTATGAGGAGGCAGCATGGCGGCGTGGATGGAAGCCCAAGAGTCAGCCCCAGAAATTTCTTGGGGGGAGGCACACAGGGAGTATGGCGAAGCCAGGTAGGAGACCTGCGCCAACTTCCTGTGCTTACCGGGGGGCGAGAGAGACCGGGCAGGCACCGTGTTATGCTGTGGAGCGCACGGAGTCTCCAGTGCGGGTGCATAGCCCGGTGCGGTACATACCAGCTCCTCGTATCGGCCGGGCTAGAGTGGGCATCGAGCCAAGTGCCATGAAGCTGGCTCTACGCATCTGGTCTCCAGTATGTCTCTTTGGGCCGGCGTACATGGCACCAGCCTTGCGCATGGTATTCCCCGGTTTGCCTGCACAGCCCAGTGCGGGCTATTCCACCTTCCGCACTGGCAGGGTGACCGGAAGCATTCAACCAGGTAAGGTTGGGCAGGCTCGGTGCTCAAGAGCTCCAGTGCGCCTGCACGGTCCCGTCTATCCAGTACCACCTCCATGCATCAGCCCTCCGGTGGCAGCTCCCCGCACTCACCCTGAGGTGCGTGTCCTCGGCCCAGTACCACCAGTGCCAGCACCATGCACCAGGCCTACAGTGCGCCTCGTCTGTCCAGCGCTGCCAGAGCCTTCCTCCTCTCCAGCGCTAGCAGAGTCTCCCGTCTGTCCAGAGCCGCCAGAGTCTCCCGTCTGTCCAGAGCCGCCAGAGTCTCCCATCTGTCCAGAGCCGCCAGAGTCTCCCGCCTGTCCAGAGCCGCCAGAGTCTCCCGCCTGTCCAGAGCCGCCAGAGTCTCCCGCCTGTCCAGAGCCGCCAGAGTCTCCCGCCTGTCCAGAGCCGCCAGAGTCTCCCGCCTGTCCAGAGCCGCCAGAGTCTCCCGCCTGTCCAGAGCCGCCAGAGTCTCCCGCCTGTCCAGAGCCGCCAGAGTCTCCCGCCTGTCCAGAGCCGCCAGAGCCGCCAGTCAGCCAGGATCCGCCAGTCAGCCAGGATCAATAACCACGCTGCATTTTGGTCCTCCTCTCCTTTCCAGGAAGAAAACTGTTACATGATGTTTAACAATCTTTGTTGATTAACATTAGGTGCGTTCATAGTAGAATTACCTAATTCTAGCACTTACATTTTCCAACTCAGTTTTTTTCAATACATTTCCTCCTTTTACAGCCAGAATAACATAACCCCCCTGAAAAACAGCAAAGCATGAGGAAATAAGCTACTGTTTCAGACACATTTCAGAGACTTCCTGGAAAGTGTTGTATGTCGCAATCCTCGGAAATCAGAATCTGAGGTTACTTATAACCTTGTTTCTGACGCAAGATCTCACAAAGGGTTTTTGGTAGTCTAAAAGAACTGTGTGTATGTGTTTCTCCAGGCCACTGTAGGGAGGTTGTGGCCGGTCATGGGACATGAGGTTAACCATGAAAAACAGGAAGTGAGTGTTCACTGCCATTTACTCAATAAATGGAATATCCTTATTACACACGTATCAGAGAGAGTGTGGTTGGTCAACACAACAGAGGAAAGACAGACTAGAGCTGAGAGGGAGATCAGCTCACTGGTAAAGGTTTGTTTATTCAAGCCAAGGCTGATGTTATTCTCAAGGCTGATGTCAATCCCGACAACAAGTATTAAAAAAATTAAAAAATATATCAGCTGATTAGCTGTATCAAAGTCACCCCAGTTACTAGGTTTTGCAGATTATCAGTTACTACCATGCCATAAAAAAAATATTCAAGAATGTTATGCACAGTTCAGACTCGGAATTTATGGCAAGTCAAACAGGATAGAAATTCAGAGTGGGTTGGCACAGTTCAGAGCTATTCTTGAAGTACCGATTTGTTTCATATAACCGCTCTCACCACTGCAGACTTCCTCGTTGGTTTTGGGTCGAATTCAGGCCTAACAACGACCTCTTCTGTGTTAAAAAACCCACAAAAGATGCAAAGAAAGACGATTCACACACCAGTGCAGCGCTGAAGTTAATGTTTGAAACAGTGAATATGATCGCTTCGCCTCATGTCTATGACCATGTCACTCCCATGATAAAAATGTCATAACACATGGACTCGAGTCTATACTTGCTTTTACACAACAGGTTACCTGCATTAAAATGTTTAATTCCAAACCATACATTTTTCAGCAAAACGTGATACTTCATTCACTAACACTAGTTGTCAAGTGCAATTTTAGGCGTTCTCTGGTTGTTAGTTCTACTGCCCAAGCGCTGGTTGACAGTTCCAGAACATTTGTTATCGAGGGATGCTGTCCATGGTTCTGAAAACATTGCAGGTCTATGCATAATAATAGGGTACCCCTAATGTGATGTAGGTTACCTGAAGGTTACATGAAGTAACCTCATATCTTATTTCCCTGAAACATTGTAGCAAAGGCATTGACACAGCAGATCATAGAAACCACAATGACAGGTTTTTTTCAGATCACAGCATCGACAGGTCACAGCATCGACAGCTATTTATTTATAAAACACATTGAATTGCATTTCTGTCCGGTGTGCAATTAGTGAAGTAGCTGTCAAACACCGGGGTCTCAAGCGCAGTTGGGCGCCATTTCTCAGGAACGGATGCCTTGTTGTCTCTCCCAGCTGTTAGGATGTTACCCCATCTCCTCTTGTTTTCCGTCTACGGCTTCCAATAGCTCCTAAGAGAGCTTTCAGCCCTGTGCCCTCTCACACTCAATATCTCTCTGGCCTCCAGACCGGCATCGGAGGCCAGCTGGATGGTAGTCATCCTGATGCAGTGGTTGGTATACCTATGGGATGTGAAAGCCTCCTACAGAGAGAGAAAGAGAGATTGCTCTATGAAAATGATTCTATTCATGCTCATTTTATTAATATACTGTATAGCAGCCTAGTTACATAATTTGAACAAAACATTATACCTTGCACAGACGGGGCAGCATTGATGAAAGGGTGTTGAGTCCCATCGACTCTATGGTATACCACACGTTGTCATCATCAGCAAGCTTTCGTCTGGGGTGTAGATAAAAAGCTGAGGAATGTTTGGGGAATTTAGAGAGATATTTTTCCAGCGACGCCACGGGGTAGAGCTCGTTCCCTGGGTCCTCATACATGCAGCCGTGATGATTCCCTGTGTCTTTGCAATGATTTTTTTGTGGTCATTGGTTTCTTCATTGAAACTCATTATCGCATATCTCGAACCATTCTCATACTCTTTTATTACAAATGAGTCTGGCTTCAGTTTTCGGTTTCCTTCGCTGCCTCTTCGGTCAAAGTGCAACTGCACATCAAACCACACCTTATTCAGTAATCCTCTAGAGATGGCGGGGCTCATCAGACTTGCAGAGTTTTAGGTCCAGCTGTGTTACAGTACCTTCGGAAAGTTTTCAGACTCCTTCACTTTTTTTTTACATTACAGCCTTATTCTAAAATGGATTACATGTATTTTTTTTCGCTCAACAATCTACACACAACACTCCATAACACAAAAGCGAAAATAGCTTTATAGACATCTCTGCTATGAGACTCAAAATTGAGTTCAGGTGCATCCTGTTTCCATTGATCGCCCTTGAGATGTTTCTACAACTTGATTGGAGTCCACCTGTGGTAAATCCAATTGATTGGACATGATTTGGAAAGGCACACACCTGTCTAAATAAGGTCCCACAGTTGACAGTGCATGTCAGAGCAAAAACCAAGCCATGAGGTCGAAGGAATTGTCTGTAGAGCTCCGAGACAGGATTATGTTGAGGCACAGATCTAGGGAAGGGTAGCAAAAAATGTCTGCAGCATTGAACGTCTCCAAGAACACAGTGGAAGTGGAAGAAGTTTGGAACCACCAAGACTCATCCTAGAGCTGGCAGCCTGGCCAAACTGAGCAATCGGGGGAGAAGGGCCTTGGTCAGGGCGGTGACCAAGAACCCGATAGTCACTCTGACGGAGCTCCAGAGTTCCTCTGTCGAGATGGGAGAACCTTCCAGAAGGACAACCATCTCTGCAGCACTAAAGCAATCAGGCCTTTATGGTAGAGTGGCCAGACAGAAGCCACTCCTTAGTAAAAGGCACACGACAGCCCGCTTGGAGTTTGCCAAAAGGCCCCTAAAGAACTCTGACCATGAGAAACAAGATTCTCTGGTCTGATGAAACCAAGATTGAACTCTTTGGCCTGAATGACAAGCGTCACGTCTGGAGGAAACCAGGCACCGCTCATCACCTGGCCAATAACATCCCTATGGTGAAGCATGGTGGTGGCTCCTGAGTGGCACAGCGTTCTAAGGCACTGCATCTCAGTGCTAGAGGAATCACTACAGACCCTGGTTTGATTCCAGGCTGTATCACAACCGGCCGTGATTGGGAGTCCCACAGGCTCGGCGCACAATTGGCCCAGTGTCGTACGGATTAGGTTAGGCCAGGGTAGGCTGTCATTGTAAATAACATTTTTTCTTAACCGCCTTGCCTAGTGAAATAAAAGTGAAATAAAAAAATTACAAAACTGCTGTGGGGATGTTTTTCAGGGACTGGGAGACTAGTCAGGATAAAGGGAATGATGAATGGAGCAAAGTACAGAGAGATTGTTAATGAAAATCTGCTCCAGAGCACTCAGGACCTCAGACTGGGTCGAAGGTTCATCTTCCAACAGGACAACGACCCTAAGCACACAGCCAAGGCAACTCAGGAGTGGCATTGGGACATGTCTCAATGTCCTTGATTGGCCCAGCCAGAGCCCGGACTTGAATCCGATCTAACATCTCTGGAGAGACCTGAAAATAGCTGTGCAGCGATGCTCCCCATCCAATACAGGTGTGCCAAACTTGTGTCATACCCAAAAAGATTTGAGGCTGTAATATCTGCCAAAGGGTCTGCTAAAGGGTCTGAATACTTATGTAAATGTGATATTTACATTTGATAAATGAGCAAAAATGTAACAAAAAACTGTTTTTGCTTTGTCATTATGGGGTACTATGTGTAGATTGATGAGGGGAGAAACCTATTTCATCCATTTTCGAATAAGGCTGTAACGTAACAAAACGTGGAACAATTGAAGGGGTTTGAATACTTTTCAAATGCACTGCATATCTGGGTGGTGGCTGGTTCTGTCCCTGCTCTCCCTCTCAGCTGTTTAATGATACTAGCAAAGATATTGTTTGAGTTCAGGAACTCAGTATCTCTCATCAGGCACCAAGACCGGCTCAGTGGAAGCTCATTCTGTCACGCCCTGATCTGTTTCACCTGTCCTTGTACTTGTCTCCACCCCCTCCAGGTGTCGCCCATCTTCCCCCGTTATCCCCTGGGTACTTATACAACGCTATAGCGCCCGTGGCTACACCCCTGGAAGCTGAGACCTTTCCCCCCTGCTCCAAAATCATTAGCCCCTCTACTGCTTGTCTTCTGTTGTCCCGTATACTTCCTAGTTTTCATGTCTAGATGTAAAAAAAAAAGGTTTGAGGCTCCAGTTTCCGGGAGAGACGCTGCCCGGAAGTTACTCCAGCTTCGGCAGAACTCCCTCAGTGTGACGGACTATGTGGTGGATTTCCGCATGCTAGCAGAGGAGGGTGCCTGGAACTCGGAAGCGCTGTTCAACATGTTCCTGCACGGATTATTGGAGGAATGAAAGGACGAGCTTGCAGCCCGGGAACTACCGACAGATCTCGACTCATCACTTTAACCATCCAGATCGATGGTCGGCTAAGGAAACGTAGGAGGGAGAATAGTTTTGATTGCGGTCGCAATCGCTTACTCAAGGATCCCACCTTGCATCTGATGAACTCCGGAAGTCCCCGGCGTCTCCGAACCCGAGAGAATCCGAGCTTACCCGAGATCCTCCAAGAGCCCCTGAAGACAGCAAATGTGCCTCTTACCGAGCAGATGGAGCTTGGCTGGCCTAGGCAGTCTCCAGCCAAACGCGTACACAGACTTAACACCCAGAGTTGTCTGTATTGCGGTACTCCCAGTCATTATGTGGCTACCTGTCCCTTCAAGAGACTTAGCTCATTGGTAGGAATGAGTACTCTGGTGGGTCTTAAGGAAAATTTAGCTTCTCCCGTTCTGCCACACTCATTGCCTGAAATCAGCTTTGCCTGGCCTGGGACGTCTTCCTGGGGGCTCGGAAATTGCCCTGGACCTCTCCACCATTCCCGCGGAGTACCAGGACCTTCGGGAGGGGTTCAGTAAGGTCCGGGCCACTTTGCTTCCACAACACCGACCGGTACCCAAGGATGTTAAGCCGGATGCGCTGTCACGCCGCTATGGCCCCGCGGCTACACCCCTGGAAGCCGAGACTTTTCCCCCTGCTCCAAAATCATTAGCCCCTCTGTATATTTCCTACTTTTCATGTGTCTAGATGTAAACCCATGTCTCTATGCCCTTTGTTTCCCACCTGGTCTATTTCACCTGTCCTTGTGCTTGTCTCCACCAACTCCAGGTGTCACCCATCTTCCCCATTATGCCCTGGGTACTTATACCTGTGTTCTCTGTTTGTCTGTTGCCAGTTTGTTTGTCATGTCAACAAGCGTTTTGTCTCAGCTCCTGTTTTCCCCAGTCCTGGTTTTGAATGAGTACTCTGGTGGATATCAAAACTAGTTTTGACCCTTGCCTGTCCTGACTCTGAGCCCTCCTGCCTGACCACTCTGCCTGACCCCGAGTTTGCCTGTCGTCCTGTGCCTTTGCCCCTACTCTGGGTTACCAACCTCTGCCTGACCTGAGCCTGCCATCCAGTACCCTTGCCCCACTACTCTGGATTATCAACCTCTGCCTGTCTTGACCTGTCGTTTGCCTGCAACTGTTGCTGTAATTAACATTGTTACTTCAATACAGTCTGCATTTGGGTCTTACCTGAAACGTGATACGTTCATGTGGCGGTTTAGGCTGGCCCACAGTCCAGCGAAGCTGCTGATTCCATATCGGTCTTCTTTTGATAAAACAAATCAAAAGTGACTTACAAATCATCCATGACAAATTACAGGTGGCAAGTGTAGTAGTTTAAACTAGGGCTTAGTCATTTACACATGATGACCATCTCCCAACCAATCAAAACAAATACTATTGACCTTTATAATACTTGGTAGATGACAAAAGGAACAAGATCTGATATAAACATTGTAATGAGAGTAGCAAGTGTGGCCTGTGGATAGCAGCTCCTGTAACGTCAGTGTGGTATGCCTGTATGGGAAGGAAGAAGCATATCCTCAGTAACTCTCCCATCTCAGTGGCTTCCTGTCCTCAGCAGTAATCACACAGACCACTCAACACACCTCTTGAACACACCACTGGAGTGACTGAGAAACAGCGACAGAGACAGAGAGAGAGAGAGAGAGCGAGAGACAGAGAGAGAGAGAAAGCGAGAGAAAGAGAGAGAGAGAGCAGAGTGAATGAGAGCCAGATAAAAGGGGAGAGAAAGGTGGAGGAATAGAATGAACAAGATACATAGAATTTGTGAAGAGCAGAAGGGAGAACAATAGAAAGAAAAGGAGAGCCTTAAAAGCGAGATGGAGCCGGGGATATTACTTTCTGCTAAAATGATGTTGCCACGAGCAGCACTGCAGATATTGCAATAAGTAAGATGCAAGACTTTGTGGTCTCACACAGTCACACACAATATCTCTGCATGTGCATGGGTTTGCTTCACGCTGTTTCAGAGTGGTAACAACGGGACCAAAACAGAGGAGAAGTTTAGCATTGTGCTTCAATGCTCTTAGTTGTTGCAGAAATTGACCCACTATGCCGGGGTTTCAAACATATGGCCGGAACCTGCGAGCGAGGGCCCCGATATGGCCCTCGGTGGTTTGAGAAAAACGTATACTTTAAAATGACTAAAACCAAACTGTGTAGAAATGAATGATAATGGACCTACATCTCTACAGTTTATTAACTGTGTCCAGCTTGCTAATAAGCACCGAAATTAAAGCTAGACAGTTGGGGAGTATCAAAAATTCAGAAAAATAAGAAATATAACACATTTTCACAAGGCCCTCTAGACCTCATTCCTCCAAAATGTGGCCCCCAGGTCAAAATGAGTTTGACATCCCTGCAGTATGCTGTTTACTTTGTGCATCGATGTCAGGGATAGACAACTAGCAGCCCGCGGGCCCCCTTTTGTAGGCTCAGAAACTCAGTCGGGGTCTCAACTTAATGTTGAAAGTTAGAATAGTAGAATACACAAGGTGCAATTATATAATATAATATAATAATATATGCCATTTAGCAGACGCTTTTATCCAAAGCGACTTACAGTCATGTGTGCATACATTCTACGTATGGGTGGTCCCGGGAATCGAACCCACTACCCTGGCGTTACAAGCGCCATGCTCTACCAACTGAGCTACAGAAAATGTGGTTGTGCAGCTGCAGTTTTTCTCTTGTTCAGTCAATAACTGACAGTTACTCAATTTAGAATGGTAAATTAGTCTAACCAGCTATCTAAACTTGTAGTAATCATGGTCAAATTACCGACCGGGGCCCCCATTGATTTTGTTGGTCTCTCTCATTCAGATATCATATTCAAAACCGCAAACATTTCATGGTGTTAATAGCCGGTTTTTGACAGTAAAAAATTATAGAAAAGGAGATTGACAAATAAAATTGGCACTGGACAAAAAATCCCATTGCGAAATAGTGCTTTTTAACCTATTCATTGATGAAAATACAAGTTGATGTAAATACATTTGACTGGTCATGCTTAACGGTTATGGGTTAGTGCAAGTGATAGGTTATGTGATGCGCTAAAGACGCTGCTGAGTGGCCAGGTGGAACACGCCAATAGTTCATTCTGAAGAACAGCAGGGCATAGGCCCACCAACAATCAGAATGTGTTTTTCCCCACAAAAAGGGCTTTATTACATATATTGCATATACTGAATATATACTGAAATTGTTTTTTTGCCCCTCCGTCTATCAGTCCGCTAATACAGGGCGTTTGTGAAAACATTTAACTATATGTATTTATATTTGAGTGTTTACCAGTTCATTTGATAATACTTGTGGAATATAGAAATTCCTTGTTATCAATTTTCTTGAAATACTTTGCAAATGCAACCAATTTCTGTGAAAACTGAAATGCTCTATCCATTCCTTTTACATTTTAGTAGACACATATCCAGAGCAACTTACAGTAGTGAGCACATAGATTTTCACACTGCTGCCCCGTGGGAATCAAACCCACAACCCTAGTGGAACAGTTTAACTTTAGTCCTTCCCCTCGCCCCAACCTGGGCTCGAACCAGGGACCCTCTGCACACATCAACAACAGCCACCCATGCATCATCGTTACAAATCGCTCCACTTGCAGAGCAAGGCAAACAACTACTACAAGGTCTCAGAGCAAGTAACGTCACCAATTGAAACGCTATTAGCACGCACCACCGCTAACTAGCTAGCCATTTCACATCAGTTACACTAGCATTGCAAGCGCAATGCTCTACCAACTGAGCCACATCGTCACATCACATACCACTTGATGTCTCAATGTACTCAATTACATTGATGACCAGCCTATGTACATTTACATTACGTGGTTTGTAAGGATGGTATTTACATTTTGCACAGAAAGTGGTTGTTTTCCCTGTTATTTTATCAAGAAAAATAATTAATATGATATGGATGTTTTGGGGTTTTGCCAATAACAGGGTTTTGTTCTTTCTGGATTACATTAAAATGAGAACTGTAAAGAAAGGGACATGGCAACAACTCTTACAAATCCAGCTGAAAAGTGCCGTTGCCAAAAACCTGAGGGTGGATATCACTTGGATGTGCACCAGAATGGCATGTGTTTTGCAAGGACTTAAGTCTTAAATCCTTGCAGAAATCCTATAAGATTGGTTTTGCAAACGATATCTGGTGAGCAAATCTGTACTTTCTGCAGAAAAAGTCCCACCGGTCTCTAAAAACGCCCTCTCTGCGAAATGCAGCACGTGCCAAATATTCAAACCACAAGATCAGCCATCCCTCATTTCCAATTATCTCAGTCTTTCATAATAATATTTCAACAATGGTTTCACTTTCACAATACCTCTCATTTAAGAAATGTC